>NC_134013.1:61942045-62245454 GCF_040712315.1 Castanea sativa | reverse complement strand
TTGGCACAGGTGGACGAGATAGTGAACCTAAAGGAGACCTTGGGAGCATGTGAAGATAAATGGTACAACGCCAGCTTCACAGACACTGAGAATTCTGCCGAGTCGATCGTCCATGAAGTGCGGAAACTTAGCTTCCAAGAGGGCTAGATGGCTGCTCTCCAGGCCATGAGGGTGCCAGAAGATTCTCCATTAAGGAACCCCAAGCAGATACCCTTCCCCGAGCCTCTGCCCTTTTAGAACCCTACTGATGCTAGTGACGAGGACACCCCCAACATGAGGGAGTTGGTGCAGGAAATCGATTCCCATGTGGAGGCCATCGACCAACACTCATGGAGCTCAGACTTTTAGGAACACTCCAACTCTGCCTACCTCTGCTGCTCAGCCAACTATCGACGCACGGAGCTCATTAGCCACTGACCAGACTATGCAACTGTGAAAGCTTTTTAATCACTTACGTGTTATTTTTATTTTTGTTTTTAAATGGTTTACCTATGGTCACCGGGTTGTGGTGACAGAACAATGGTTTAATTTTTAGTTGTTTGTTTAGTCATCCCAAGATGGTGTCTAGACGCCTTTTTCATCCATGTTTGTAAATAATTGCTTAATTTATAAATGATTGTGGTTGTCAACTTACTCATCATACCTTACTTTCTCATTTTTGATGATCGGCTATTCAAATCGAAGTTTACTTTTTGTCCTTAAATGTTTTGATTTAAGGTTTCTACTTGCTCGGTGATTAGGATCGAACTGAGAAGTAGGTTTCTGTCAGAATTATTTGATATAAGGTTTCCACCTGCTCAGTGATTAGGATCAAACCGAGAAGCAGATTTCTGTCCTTAGAATAACTTGATAAGGTTTCCACCTGTTCGGTGATTAGGATCGAACCTAGAAGCAGGCTTATGTCAGGATGATTTGATATAATTTTTCCACCTATTTGGTGATTAGGTCAAACCAAGAAACAGGTTTTCGTCCTTAGAGTAACTTGATATAAGGTTTCCACCTATTCAGTGATTAGGATCAAACCGAGAAGCAGGTTTCTGTCCTTAGAATAACTTGATATAAGGTTTCCACCTATTCAGTGATTAGGATCGAACCGAGAAGCAGGTTTCTATCCTTAGGATGGTTTGATATAAGGTTTCCACCTACTTGGTGATTAGGATCGAACCGAGAAGTAGGTTTCTGTCCTTAGAATAATTAGTCTTTAGTTCTCTTCGCGTTTGTTGACCGGCGCAAATGAGTTAATAACAATGGAACTATGGGTACAAATACCTGCATGAATAAACATCATCCTCGTATTACTTAATATTTTACATATACAACATTATACTTAAATCATATTCCTGCACACTGATAGTCAGTGGTAAAACTTCTTCAAATTGTGAGCATTCCATGGCCGAGGGAGTGGTCTTTCGTCCGAGTCTTCCAAATAGTACGCCCTCGCGCCAGCAATGGCAGTTACTCTATATGGTCCCTCCCAGGTCGATGCTAACTTTCCTGCATTGACATCTCGGGTGTTCCCTACTACCTTCTAAAGTACTAAATCTCTAGCACTAAACTCCCTTCTTCTTACGTCCCTATTGTATCTCCGAGCAAACTTTTGTTGATATTCTGCTAGCCGTATGGTCGCCGACTCTCGGTGCTCTTCCAACATGTTCAACTGCCTCACCATCAATTCTGCACAAATTTATCTCGACTGGTATAACTGCTTCCGCTCCATATCTTAGAGAAAACGGAGTCTCTCTCGTGGATCTCCTCGGGGTTGTCTGGTATGCCCACAAAACACTGGGCAGTTCTTCAACCCACCTGACCTTAGCACCCTCCAATCTTTTCTTCAACCCGTTCACAATGGCTTCATTGGTGGCCTCAGCCTGGCCATTACACTACGATATGCCAGGGTAAAGTACTTGTTCCTGATACCGAGGCTGCTACAAAACTCACGGAAAGCTTTGCTATCAAACTGCAACCCATTATCTGATATGAGAGATTCTGGCACCCCAAACCTTGTTACTATGTTCCTCCATACAAACTTCTTTACATCCACATCCCGGATGTTAGCCAACGCCTCTGCCTCTGCCCACTTGGTGAAATAATCCATGGCCACTAAAACAAACCTTTAGTTTCCCATAGCCCGAAGGAATGGACCAACAATATCTAGCCCCCACTACGCAAAGGGCCATGAACTACCAATAGGATTTAGGCTCCCCGCTGGCTGGTGGATAATTAGGGCATGCTTCTAACACTGCTCACACTTTCGTGCATACTCGGTAGCATCCTTTTGCATTCGCGGCCACCAAAATCCCTGAGTCATCGCTCGGTGGGCTAATGAACGTCCCCCAACGTGACTTCTGCACGCTTCCTTATGTAGCTTGGTCAGGAGTTCTTCAATCTTGCTGGGGTGCAAACATTGTAGGTAAGGCCCTTCAAAAGACCTTCAGTACAGCTTATGATCAACTAATAACCAGTACCGAGCAGCTGCCCGGCGTATTCTTTCTTCTTCCTTTTCATCAGTCGACACTCGATCCTTGGCTTAGAAGTCGACAATCGGATCCATCCAACATGGTTCAGTCCCCGTTATCAGCGAGACACCTACCCCTGCATTAATACTTGATTCGGCTACTAGCTCTACTCTGATTAATCGAGGTACCTCTTCGGTTAATGATGACGCCAAAGTGGCCAAAGAGTCAGCATGCCGGTTCTCCCCCTTAGCCACTTGAAACACCTTTGCTTTCAAAAACTGATTCATAACCAGTACTCCATCATCCGAGGATCCCTGGCTTCAAAACTACCTTGCACTTGATTAACTACCAATCGAGAATCCGAGTAGACCTCTACCTCCCGAGTACCCAAATCCAATACAGCTCTTAACCCGACAAGCAAGGCTTCGTACTCGACTTCGTTGTTAGAAGCTCTCAAACCCAACCTAAAAGAATGCTTCAGTTTTATACCTTCCAAGGTAATGATGACAAATCCAGCTCCAGCTCCAGCTCCCATGGTGTTAGATGCACCGTCCACAAAGACCTTCCACTGGTGAACCTCCACATGACAAACCATTTCTATTTCCTTCCTCGGGGAGAACTCCACCACAAAATTAGCTAGGACTTGACCTTTCACTAAACTTCTTGGTCTATACCTAATGTCAAAGAAGCCTACTAGCCAAGTCCCCCACTTAGCTATCCTGCTCGTAAAATCTAATCTCTTCGGCAACGATTAAAAAGGATATTCAATAAGTACATAGATGGTGTGGGCTTGAAAGTAATGAGGTAACTTCCTCGTGGCATGCATTAGCACTAAGACCAACTTCTCCAAAGGCAAGTACCTCGTCTCGGTATCCACCAAGGTCTTGCTAACATAATATACTGGCTATTGCACTCCCTGATCCCTTAGAAGCACGGCACTCACTGCGTGTTTGGATACCGAGAGATACATGAATAATTCTTCACCATGTTCCGGGGCTGTCAACATATGCGCTCGTACTAGATATTCCTTCAGGTCCTGGAAAGCTTTCTCATAATCCTCGTTCCACTAGAATCCCTTCCACTTCTTCAAAAGTTGGTAAAATGGACGGCACCGATCGGAAAAGTTGGAAATGAACCAGTTAAGGACAGCTAACATGCCAGACAATACTTGGACTTCCTTCGGGTTACTCGGCGACCTAAGGCTTTTCACGGCTTCAATTTGATCGGGATTGGCTTCTATTCCTCGGTTACTAACCAGATACCCAAGGAACTTGTCAGCCCCCACTCTGATAGCACACTTGTCAGCATTGAGGCGCAGCTTGTGTTTTCGGAGTACCTCGAACACCTTTTTGAGATCGTTAATATGTTGTGCCTCCCGTTTACTTTTTACCACCATATCGTTAATGTACACCTCAACTGTATGCCCAATCTTATCTCTAAACATTCCCTTCATCATCCGTTGATAAGTAGTTCCAACATTCTTTAGCCTAAATGGCATCACGGTATAATGGTAATTAGTATAAGGGGAAATGAATGTCGTCTTCTCCTGGTCCTCAACTACTAGGGCAATCTAGTGGTAACCCTGAAAAGTATCCAAAAAGCTCATTCTCGGGTGCCCGTACATGGAATCCACTAGCTGATCGATCTTCAGCATGGGGAATGGGTCTTTTGGGCATGCTTGGTTTAAGTCAGTAAAATCGACACAAACCCTCCATTTGCCATTCTTCTTCTTCTTCGCCATTACGGTATTCGCTAGCCACTCCAAAAAGAAAAACTCATTTATTGCCCCTGCCTCCTTTAACTTCTTGACCTCTTGCTTAACGGCTTCAACGTGCTCTTTAGCTGATCTCCTCGGCTTTTGCTTCTTGGGAGGGAATAATGGGTCCACATTAAGCTTGTGAACTATGAATTCAGAGTCTACCCCGGGTACCTCGTATGAGCTCCAAGCAAACACGTCCATATTTTATACAAGGAACAACAGCATCCTTGCCCTATCCTCGTCCTTCGTACTTGCTCCTATCTGGAAACTTTTATCATTGTTCAGCAGTATCCTTACCTTTATTAGTTCCTCGGTACCACAAGCCCCCCTATCCTCCTAAAGCCCCTATAATTGCTATAATGGAACTTCTTCAGCTGGCTCCTTCTATTTAATTTTCTAGTTAACAGCGACCACCAAGCACGGCCTGGCCACTACTGGACTTCCCCTTACTATGGTAATACTTTGCTCGGTGCGAAATTTGACTTTCACATGCAAGGTGGATGGAACTGCCTTCCATTGCATGAATCCATGGCTTTCCAAGAATTGTCGTATACGGCAAAAATGAGGTGACCACTATGAACGTCACTGTTACCTCCTTGCCCTCCATGTTCACGAGAAGTGAAATCTGCCCCTCTAGGATCACCATCCGACCATCGAACCTCACCAAGGGTGTGTCGTATTTAGTGAGATTCTTGTTTTTCAACCCAAGCCCCCTGAATAGGTCAGGATACATCACTTCAGCACCACTCCCTTGATCTATCAATACCCTCTTCACTATGAAGCCATTTATCCGGATGGTGACCATTAAAGCATCGTCATGTGGTTGGATCGTTCCTTCCAGATCATCATCATTGAAGGCAATGGGCTCTTGAGTGAGTTTTAGCTTCTTCTCGAAGAGTTGTTTTTCCGAGAAACCTTCTGCTGGCACCTCAGTCAATACCCCTCTCCTTCCAGATACCACGATACCCCTTGAAGTGGCAATGGATGACCTCTATCACTCCCAATAGAGGTGGGAAAGGGTTTCCCCGAGGCCGAGCTCCCTGTCCGACATCTTGATTCCTCGGATCTACCACAAACTCTTTCAAGTACCCCACTTTCACCAACTGCTCTAAATGGTCTTTTAGCACCCTGCATTGCTCGATGGTATGCCCCTTGTCTTTATGGTAAGTACAGTATAGGTTTTAGTTTCTCCTCGATGGGTCACCCCCCATCTTATTCGACCATCGAAAATATGGCTCATTTTTTATTCGATCTACAATTCTGTGCACCAGCTTTTTGAATGTCATGTTTACCTCCCCAACCAGTGCGCCCGGCTCCCAAATTCTCAAATCCCTCTAGGGCCTTGATTGAAAATCCCCTGCTGAGGCTGACTCACGATCGGAGCTTTGCCCTTGTTCTGTTATCGGTCATCCTCTAACCTCTTGTATTCTTCAATGCGCCTTATCAGCTACCCCATATCCTCGGGTGGTCTCCTTGTCAACGAGTCTTGTAGTTCAGAATCCTCGAGCAATCCTAACCGAAAGGTACTCGCTACAATTTTTTCATTGCCCCCGCCAATTTCGTTATACAACTCCCAATATTGGTTAGCATAGCTGCGGAGGGTTTCCCCTGCCCCCATTTTCATTGATAGTAATGCATCCACAAGTTGCGGAACTTGGCTGCATGTCATGAACTGAACACCAAACTCTTGAATCAGCTCGGCAAAACTGTGAATTGAGCCTTTCCTTAATCCATTGAACCACCTCAAGGCGATAGGTCTAAGACTTGAGGGAAATACCTTACACATTAATGCATCGTTATGAGTATGCAAGGACATCATCTGAATATGATGGCTTACATGCTCTATTGGGTCCGTTTTCCCGTCATAAGAATTGAACGGAGGCCGCGCAAATCTACCCGGCATGGGTGCCCATTCAATGTCCCCCGAGAATGGCAAACGAGCAACTCTGCCTAATGCTCGGCTCATAGCATCCATAGCAGCATTCCGAGGTTGTTGCTCCTCTAGGGAAATTAAGTCCTAGTCTGCATACTCCCTCGAACGCTCCCGGTGTCGATGGGAACCCGATTGGTGGGAGCCTGCTCTATGGCGACCTCCCACATTAGCCAACGCTTTCTCACACTCCTTGTGGTCCATTCTTCAACGCCTACCTCTTGCTTCCAACTCTAAATCCTTCACTAGCCTACGTAAACATTCGAGCTCCTCGTCCCTTTGGTCAAAATGATGATGCCCCGAAGCACCCAACAATGTCTGATGCGTTTGAAACAACTCTTCTCTAAGGTCAGACCGCTCTTCCTCCTACTCACGTTGCCTATTTTCGCTCCTTTTTTGCCTTCTTTCTCGCCAAGTAGATCCCCGTGAAGATCTCCGAGAACCACTTTCAGCATAACTTCCTGACTGACCTTCGGACATTTTCCCTGCATGAGTCTCGGCAGAACCACAACTACGTAGGAGATTCCCACAGACGTCACCAATTGTGCACACCCTAAATACGGTTAACGGGCTTAACCTATACTTGGGCTCACAATCTATTTATATCGTGGGTTTTGGGTTTCCTACTATGGGTGACCCTTTGCTTAGAGACCCAATTACGCACTCTTGTTCTCACAAAACGCTCTCCATTTTCCCTCACAGAATTGCCAACCCCCTATTTCTTACTCTACTTTCCTATTTATAGTTGGAGATAAGTGGAGGTGTTATGATTACCTTCTGATGGCGGTCCAATTCCATTGTTTCTAAGTGGGTGCTCTGTCGGGGATGGTGGTAATGGCATTGAAACTAGTTCTCATCTCTAAAAAACTGTTCGGCAGCGATATTCCCTAAGGCAATACCGGGAAGCCGAGACATCGTACTGTCGAGCAATCAAGGACCCGATCAAGTTAAGATTGATTAGAAGGGGCTCGCCTTCGACGTTCAAGGCAAAATGGTCCCATTACAATTTTTGGGCTCATATTGGGTCTCAAAGGGTGTTCGAATCAAGGTCATAAGTCCAATGGGGAAAGGGTCAGGTGTTGTATCTCAGGGCCAGGGGCCCTGCCCCGTATAGTGCCATAAGGGTAGGGTTCAAGGCCCAATGACCTCAGGGCCCAGCCCCATACAAGGTAAATCACCTTAAATCGGCTAAACTATCTTTACAATTATCATTCATAGCCCAATTCATATGATTTTTTTTCTTATGCAAAAGTTTTGCTAGAAGCACAAAATCAATCCAAAATATGACTTAAGGAATATATGAAATCCCAATGAAAAATTTTTAATTTGAAAAAAAAATGTTAGTCCACATATCAAAGAAATCATGATCAAGTCATTTGCTTTCAAGGATTCATGAGATTGTTCAATTGTCATCAAATTTTTTCATAGATAATCAACCCCTAAATCAAGATAGCATCTTGTATGATCATCTTATGGAGTGCGCTTCTTATAGGCACGTGAGCCCCAAATGCACAGAATTGAGCACAAAGTATCAAGCACAATATTCAATGACCATAACATAACCAGAATCTTGGCCATAGTGAAGGCAATTATGTCCTTCATTATAAATTTATAAGCTTGTTATGACCACAATGATAAGGTGGTTGAAATCATTGGGAGCCTCTCGAAGAGCCCTATATATATGGAGGACCCAAATCTAGAATAGGTGCAAAAAATCTACTTCACCTTCATTAAAACAATTTCCTCAACACTTCATTGACATAGGAATCAAAGTGATTAGATCAGTACCACATCACTAGCATTCCATTTTTTTTTTCACCATCGAGGATGTTGGATTACATCTAATCAATAATTCGACAGGTTTCATGATAAAAATAGGGTTGTCCAAGTTAGACCTAAAGCCGACAAAATCGCTCGATCTGAAGTCATCTAAACTAAGAGCCACTTGATTAGAGAAGTGTGGCGGTCGACTGCGGGAGTAGATCATCCCAACTAATTAAGATCGGTTTGAGTGGCGATGCTCCCCTCCTAGAGTTTCAACTCTGAATAGAGAGGTGTGGAGGTCGACTACAGGTGCAAATTGTCCCAACTAATTAAGATCGGTTTAAGTGGCGATGCTTCCTTCGTAGAGCTTCAACTCTAATTGGTCCACCATATACTGCTTTCATTTTTTTCTTCTTTGGCAGGTCACTACTCTAGATCTCCACTTTGATTATAGTGCAAGATCTAGTGACGATCTCACTATAATTGACGAGATCTTTGATAGATCTGGTGAGATCTCCATTAAATCTAACAGAGATCTCAAGATCTTTGCCACAAGCCACCATCGACAAGTAGGGCAGCAACTTTTATCGATCTGACCATCAAAAATCAAATGGTTTTTCAATCAATGACCCATGTTCTAAGAGAAATGATATGTCCATAATATTTTTACAACATTTTTACAACAAATCCTAAGTGCCAGGTTGTTTCTAGTTGTTATTGTTGAGTTAAAAAAGTAATGTAAGTGCTAAATTCAAATTTGAACTATTAACAACTAACCACCTATAATTTTTTGTGAAAATATTATAAAAATATTGTGGACGTAACACTTCTCATATTTCCAAAGTCGGAAATTTGTTTCCAAAACTCAATACAATCAGGTCGGGTGCGAGTTGGTAGCAATCCAACCAAACCAGCTGGCCGGTAGACACCGTAAGGCACATATGAAATTTTATTTGAATTACTTTATATTATGGATTGGAAAAACATTCCTACCAACTAATATGAAGAAAATTATGTCCTCTTCCTTTATGTTTTTTTAACCCTGGCTTAAAATACAACTCTACCGCATTTATATATATATATATATATATATATATAGTCACACACAACTGTACAGACTACAGTCTACATAATGACATTGGCTACTTGCCAATTGGCCTGATTAGAGGGCTAAGATTCGTCGGTCCCTGGAGTTTTCTAGCTAAATAAGATGTAGATTTAGAGGAATCTAGATTACGGCTTTGGCCTTATTAGCTCGCAAAAGGTGGAATTAGTGTAAATTATTATACAATAATTGCTTTCGATTTTGCCGACGCATTTACTGCTAGGACTTAGGAGCCACAGCAGAAACAGAGAGTTGTTCGGCTTTCAAAGCTTAGGGCTGATTTGCCTTTAACTAGTTGTCCAAATAGTGTGATCGATGATGAATGAAAGAGCTCCATTACGAGGCGATACACAGTGTCACTGTTCCTGTTATTGCTACTGGCCTACTGCCACAACTAGAGAGGAAGCAAAATATGGAATTTCAAACTAGTATAGCAAAGTGGCACTGTTCTTGTTATTGTTACTAGTGCCACTGACTATACTATTTGGTTTGGGCATACAATAAATCAATTGCTGATCTTTTACGTAAACCTCTAAACATTATTATAGGCTACTAAGCTATCACCATTTATGAAGAGGTATTGAAATTAATAGTAGTAGTAGTATAGTTTGGCATTATTGTAGTAGGATGAAGAATTCTAGAGGAAGAACAGATTCCAAGGACCCTACTAATACTATTAAAATTTAAACAGCTAACAAAATAAATGCTCTGATTAAAGAAAAGAGTTAGATGATAATATAGATAATAATCTGAAAAGATAATAAATCAATCATAGCCATCCATGATAACGAATCTCACAGCGCACATTGTTAAATTTTAAGTACATGACCCCTCACGACATGGGGCATATAAACAGTATAGTATTGTATTTGTTTAATGCAAACTTGTTTTCTTGATTAGAGAAACCAAAATCAATATGTTCAAACACGCATCTAGAGGTGTAGTGTTCTTAGAAAGTTCAAATTTCAATGAGAACTGAGTGTTTTTTTGTTGTTGTAGAAATTTGAGGCCTAATAAGAAGTGTGTTTATGGGTGATAGTACTTTTTTTATGAACGTCATTATCGTGGTTGACCTACGTCTTTAATTAAAGAAACGAGGAAGCAGTGTTAGCGTGTGTGTGTGTATAGGAATAGGACTCACTTATTGAGTTTTCATTAGCTGGTCGTTTTCGGAGGAAAGTTAAAATGAAATTAGCCTATAAGATAAGACTACTACATAGTAGAGAGAGAGAGAGAGAGATTATTGAAACGTGCACATAATTATATATAATATAACTTAACGCCTAGGTTCGGCTCCTCTACAACAAATTTCAGACCAATCAAATGTGTTGTCGTGGCCGGTAATGTCTTGACAAAACTTTCCCACTAAGCATATTTCAGTAACCTCTTCAAATTTTTATACTATTAAGACAATGAACAATTACTTTTACTTGTCCCAACTCTCAATGTAGTAAGAAACTAAGAATCAATGTTATTGTAGATTTTAGTTAACTCAATTGATAAAGTTTTTAATGGTTGAATAAGAGATTTGAAGTTCAATTCCTGTCTACACCAAAAACTAATTGGTGTCATGATCTGATGATAAAAAACTATTATCAAAAGCGAAAGCTATTATCAAAAGTAGACGCTACATGTTAAAACTCTTTCTAAAAAAAATTTTAAAAAAAAACTTTACCTTTTGTTTTTTCAAAAAAAAAATATTGTTTTTTCAAATATACTTTCCAATATTCTCTATCCCATCTAAATATTATTTCTTTATCTATTCTTTTTTCTTTCTTTAATCCTTCTTTCTTTATTTTTTTTCTAATAACTCTTTATTCTTCATTTATTCATTCTCAACTGCTATATTTTCCAAATTTGTAATAGTTATATTTTTTTTAAATCTCCCAATGGTATAATTTCAAATTTCCAACTATCTATTTTGTTAACGGTCTTATTTTAATTTTCATGCTTGCATTTTTTTTTTTTGGTTAGTCTTTATCAAATTTATGTTAGTCATGTGCAAGTCCTTTGAAAATTAAATGTAATTTAAAATTTATCAAATCTATGTATATTTGGGATGAGTTTATTCATTAATTATTCCCTAAAAAATTATTAGTTTTTATATTTTAACTATTAATATTCATTAACTTATCCCTTTGGACCCTCTCTCTCTCTCTCTCTCTCTCTCTCTCTCTATATATATATATATATATATATATATATATATATATATATACACACACACACATAA
This sequence comes from Castanea sativa, assembly GCF_040712315.1. Lineage (NCBI taxonomy): Eukaryota > Viridiplantae > Streptophyta > Magnoliopsida > Fagales > Fagaceae > Castanea > Castanea sativa. The sequence continues at coordinate 62,234,207 of NC_134013.1, read as the reverse complement.
TCTTAACTTAAGGGATTTTTATTCCTATTCATTAACTTCTAATTAATTTCCCGCAAAAAAAAAAACTAAACTTAAAATAAGTTTTTTTTTAGCAAAAAATTAGTATCATTTAAAAAAAATAGTAGGAAGGCGGAAGGCGGAAGGTCACGCATTTCTCCCATCAAAACACAAAAATATAAAGGCCACACCCACGCGTTTCACTTAAAAAAACTAATTTGGTTTTTTCTTAGCAAACACACACATGGAGAGAGAGAGAGAGAGTTGTGTCTTCTTCTTCCTTCGACGTTTACTTCACCTTTACAGCCGCTTGCCCTCCTCCCCAATTCCAATGACATTTAGTCCAAATGGGTCAGGTTGGTTTTTTTTTTTTTTCTTTTCCTTTTATTTTTATAAGTTAATTAGTTTTATGAGAAAATTTGTGATTCCATTGAGATTTTTGTTTTGTTCGGATTATGTTTTGTTGTACTTTGTCGTCGTTGAGATAAAAGGCTAAAATTTTAATTTGTTGTGCCAAATTTTTTATTTCAATTTATCTAGGTGTAAAAATTTTTAAGGATATAAAATGGATTGGAGAATGAACATTACTCTCTTGGTGAAGAGAGCTACTGTAGCAACTCTTAAAAAAAGCACATTTTGGAGAGACTATTGGAGTTGCTTTTAATCGGTTTACTCTCTAATTTTTTTTTTTTTGTAAAATGGCTTTAAAGAGCTTGTTGGAGATGCTCTAACCCATGCATCAGATATGGACCAAATTGTCTCACGACATTTTGATTTGTACGAGCTTGTTGGAGATGCTCTGACCCATGCACCGGATATGGACCAAATTGTCTCACAACATTTTGATTTGTACATAGATCACGTACCACTTTAATGGGAGAACAATCCAACCCTTGGAACATACTACAAGTCTACAATCTAAAGTGGCAAAAGGCTAACATCAAGGTGCCAAACCTTCCCATCAAAGTGAGTTTTTTTTTTTTTTTTTTGAGACAAGCACTTTCCCCCCTTATTTATGAGGTAGTTCACAATTCCCCCTAAACTATTAAATCAAGTAATGTTTCCCCTTAACAATTGAAAATGAAAAAATACCCCTTATTGTTAGTTAAACTGTTAACACATAACGAAATCTTTTGATTCCTATAATATTTCACAATGAAATTACTAAAAGACTCTTGAGGGAGGAACTTGCAAATGACCCAATTGTTAAGGTGGGGGGGGGGGGGGAGGAGTGTAATTTACATTAATTTTAATATGTAAAACTTCCTATAATACACCATACATTAGAATCTTGTCACATCATATATTTCTTTAAATGATATAATAAATGACTTCATAAAAAAATACAATCATAATAAATACCTATTAATAAGTATCATTATTATCAACTTTCAAATTTTTTTTAAAAAAATCCTAAAAATATTACAAGTTTTACTACATAAAACTTACAAATTGATGTGACAATAAATGTGATTGGTGGACTTCAATATCCTCATAACTTAATATTAGAGTTGTCTCTTTATGATTAGTGACACATCATTCTGTAAGCTCAATGCAGTAAATGACTTTAATAAATGATATAATAAATAATGCACCATTTCTTTAAATGATATAATAAATAACTTTAAATGATATAATAAATGACTTCATAAACAAATACAATTATAAAAAATACCTATTAATAGTATCATTATTATCAACTTTCAATTTAGAAAAAAATAAAAGGAAAATCCTAAAAATACTACAAGTTTTACTACATAAAACTTACAAATTAATGTGACAATGAATGTGATTGGTAGACTTCAATATCCTCATACCTGAAAATTAGAATTGTCTCTTTATAATTGGTAACACGTCATTTTGTAAGCTCAATGTAGTAAATGACTTTAATAAATGATATAATAAATGACTTCATAAAAAAATACAATGATAATAAATACTTATTAATAAGTATCATTATTTTCAACTTTCAATTTAGAAAAAAAAATAAAAATAAAAGGAAAATCCTAAAAATATTACAAGTTTTACTATATAAAACTTACAAATTGATGTGACAATGAATGTGATTGGTGGACTTTAATATCCTCATAACTAAATATTAGAATTTTCTCTTTTATGATTGGTGACAAATCATTTTGTGAGCTCAATGTAGTAAATGACTGTAATAAATGATATAATAAATGACACATCATTTCTTTAAATGATATAATAAATGGCTTTAAATGATATAATAAATGACTTCATAAACAAATGCAATAATAATAGATACCAATTAATAAATATCATTATTATCAACTTTCAATTTAGAAAAAAATAAAAATAAAAGAAAAATCCTAAAAATATTAAAAGTTTTACTACATAAAGCTTACAAATCGATGTGACAATGAATTTGATTAGTGAACTTTAATATCCTCATAACTGAATATTAGAGTTGTCTCTTTATGATAGGTGACACGTCATTTTGTAAGTTTTATGTAGTAAATTAAACTTGTAGTATTTTTAGGATTTTACTTTTTATTTATTTTTTAAATTAAAAGTTGATAATAATGGTGCTTATTAATAGAGATTTATTATGATTGTATTTGTTTATGAAGTCGTTTATTATATCATTGAAAGTCATTTATTATATCATTTAAAGAAATGATGTATCATTTATTATATCATTTAGTGACGCATCATTTTTTTTTTGTAAGCTCAATGTAGTAATATTTTTTTAAAAAAAACAATGTAGTAAAATTTGTAGTTCTTATATCACTACTCAAAATAAAAACATTTAGGAAATTATATTTTTGTTGAACTCGTCTAACTAGTTAATAATAATAATACTACTAAGTGAATGCAAAACCATAATAGAACGTATAGTTATAAATAAATAACGGTTGATAATTATGATAGCTATTAATTAATCATAAAAACCTATTAATATCAATCATAGTAACTCATGCAATATACACAAAATTTCTGTGAAAAAAATAATATTCTCTATTTTTTATTTATTTGTAAATATGCAAATCGATAATTATGATAGTTATTTATAAGTATATATTATAATTGTATTTGTTTATGAAGTTATTAATTACTATATTATTCAAATAAAATATTACGTGGCAAGATTCTAATAGAGGGTGTAGATATAATAAGTGTTGTGAGAAAGGTAAAACTTTTTTTTTTATCAAAGTGAGAAAGGTAAAACTTAAGTACAATATATTAAGTGCAATACATTAGAGTCTCTAATTTTATTGAAACTCCTAATTCTATTTAATTTGATTGTCCTTGGAAAAATAATACTATTTGTAAGTATTTCATTGATGAATGCAACCAGGTGTTTAAATTTAATTGGAGAACCTAAATACTACACCAAAAATATTGTACCTAATTTTTTTCACCCTTATAAGAAATACTTATAGTATTTAAACATATTAAAAATATAGTAAATTACACTTATCTTGCTAACTATTTGATCATGTGCACTTTTCCTCTTTTTTTTTTTCTTTTTTTTTTTTAAGAAGCCACTTTTTTACCCTTGACTATGGGGTTATTTGCAATTCTCCCCTTAAAGTAGTTTAGTAATTTCGTTATTCATTACAACTTACATGTTAACAGTTTTTCTTATATAAATAATTCGATAGGGACAATTATAGAGGATGGAGAATTTGAACCCTTAACATCTTCATTATAATAAATTCTGCAATTGAATGTCTATTCATGTGGAATATAGTTTGGTTGAGTTTTCCTTACATGGAATAGTTATCCATAATTATTATTATTCTGTAAATTGAGAAATAACTATTCATTTCTAGAAGTGCAGTAATGAGTAATTCTAATTCATGGTATTATAAAATTATTACGTTTCCAAAATATAGATATATGGTTTTATTCCTATTTCAGAACCAAATGTATTGATAATGGATTATTATTCCAAGACATTACATTCTATTCCTTGTAAAACAAATTACAATTCCTAACATAATTATCATTCAGTGTATCAAATGTACCCTAAAAAGTGTTAGTTGAACTACCAAATCTAATGGGTAAAATATGTAACACTCTTAAAGTTGGGGCTAATACCAAATATAACAAACACTTTTAAAAAATATCCAATTTGCTCTCTAAGCATAAACGACATTTAAAACAATTTGATAATTCCTTACTCCTCCAAGTCCTCTATTTCCTTCCAATGGCTTGTCCTAAATGCAAAGGTCACATAACGACTGCATTATTGCAATTAAATGGCCGCGAGAGTGTATGAGTAACCAATGATATATAAATAACATCTAGATATGGATAAGGAAACCGAAGGAGCAATAAATTTTATAACGGTATTAAGTGAAGTTTGTGCTTATGAAACAAATGGAATATTTTTGGAAAATTTTGTTAGTACGTGTCATTTGTCAAGGATAATTTTACATTTTACCTAAAAATCAAAAATCAAACAAAGATATAAGTAAAAATATTTTTTCAAAAAAAAATTTGAAATTCAGGGTCTGCTAAAACGTGTCATACATGGGGCTCACAGCACAAGGGGACATGCTCCTTGACCGAGAGCAGAGGTAAGGAGTAGCCGTTTTTGTGATGTCCCAAACACGTTTGTTAAAAAAACAACCCCGTCAAAGAAAAGCAATTTCCACATCCAAAGTCAAGGTTTCCGAGTTGGAATTGGAATTAGAATTTCCTCTCACAAAACTCTATATATAAGACAACCTTGTCTTTTCCCATTTTACAGACCAGCAAGGCCAGCCACACGTCTACCTTGCCTTTTCTTTCCTAAAACTTCTCTGTGTCTCAGTTGTTTGCATAACATTATGGTTTGCTTTCCTTCTTTCTAGCTCAACTTGGTTGAGATTACAACTAAATTAGACTTTTTTTTTAAAAAAGTTTAGAGGAGTTGTGGTGTGGATAATATTGGACATGGATCAGAGACCAATCTTTGTCATCCAAGGAGGGTTCAAATTGCCCATTGGGTACAGGTTCCGTCCCACAGATGAAGAGCTTGTTGTTCACTATTTGAAGCGCAAGGTTTTTTCTATTCCATTCCCAGCTTCAGTCATTCCTGAGTTTGATGTTTTCCAGACAGATCCATGGGGCTTGCCAGGTTTGTGGAAATCTCATTTGGTTTCAATTTTTTTCAATATCGTTCATTTTTTTTGTAGTTCCAGAGTTGTTTGGGTCAAGAATATGAAAGATTCTGAGACTAAATTCACATGCCATATTGCTGTATTTCATAGTCACATTTTATGCTATAATGGGTTTTGAAGTTTACAGGCTTGTGATTTAAAGCTTATGATTTTATGACCATAGTTTTAGAAATGTTGGTCGAAAATTGAAAAAAGGGTTATCATTTTTTTTTTCCCCTTTTCAATGGTTTAGGTGATTTAAACGAAAAAAGGTACTTCTTTAGCAGTAGAAAGAGTGTCAATGAAAACAAGAGCAAGAGAGCTGCTGGTTCTGGTTACTGGAAGCCTATTGGCAAAGACAAACAAATATTAGCTTCTGGGAGCAACCAAGCAGTTGGGATGAGAAAAGCTCTAATGTTTTGTGAAGGGAAGCGATCCTATGGAACTAAAACAAGATGGGTCATGCATGAATATCGTCTTGTGGGCTCTGAGACAAACGCCTATTCGACCCAGGTATAAACATAGATGTAATTAGAATAGCTATATCAGATAGATTTGAGGGAAAATTATTACAATTTGAATGAAATTGTGAGGATAGTACTTAACCCAGTTGCATATATTATTCTAAGCGTAAGTTTTGTGAGCTTAATGATTTTGGTTTTGATTCCATATCCAGGTATCTGAGATTGAAAAGGAAGATTGGGTTATCTATTGTGTACTTAAAAGAAAGAAGAGAAATGAAAAACGAGGGGCTATTTCTCAGCCCTCTAAGAGAAAGAAACTTCAGAGCTTGGAGGTGATTAGGCCAAGTTTTATGGATTGCCAGGTGGAAGAGAGCTCTGATTTAGGTCCTCCTCAACCTTCTTCATCTTGTTCAAGTGAAATCACTGATGTCCATCCTAATGAGTTAGATCAGGAAGAAACAAGTTCCCATATTAGTTTTTCTTCATTTTCATGTATGAGAGAGGCTTAAAAACCTCAAATAGAGAGAAGTCTGTATCGGATATTCAACTGTTGACAGTTGTTCAACAAATGAGTATGGCCTAAAAGAAAAGAATTAGCATTTTAACTGTGTTTCAAAGGCTCAAGAGATTGTGTTCTGCAAGCAAATCCTTAACTATCAATTTAATAATGTTCCCTTCCATTATCTTTATTAATTTTGTGAAATTCAAAGCAATCATAGTGAGTGGAAAAGTGGTGGCACTGATGGTTGCTCAGAATCTAAGGTTTTATTATCAAAAGGCAAATGATTTTTGAGACAAAGATGATCCAAAGTAATAAAAATAATGAAAGGAATAGATACAATAGGCATCCAAAGAAAGAAGTAAACACGTTCTGTATTATCTAATCATGACTTTGTGAAAAGAAGCAGCCCTCATGGGAAAAGCATGAACACAAACCAGAACGCTAAGATGGTACTGCAAAAAAGCATCTGCACTGCACATGGGGGTGCCTGATTCAAATCCATCTTTTCTTTTTGTTATTTGTTTTGTTCAATTATAAGAGCATCTGACAGATTCATCTGGAGCACCATACATCTTTCAATATAAGAAGAACTCAATACCCCATTAACAAATACTTTCCCCTGACGAATCTTTATGACTTTTTGGTTTAATGAATTAGTTTAAGCAACATAAAAAATAAAAAATAAAAAGCAAAGAGATTCTCAAAGCGTTTCCAGGTGCTGTTAATTTCAAATCATTCTATATAAACAATGTGTTTTCTCCTAAAGAATGGTGTTGGTTGTGTTGGAGAAGGTAAAGATTTTTCTATGTACTTAGCTTGGACAACGCAATCCCTCGTGAAGGTTGAATAAGATTCCTTTTGTCAACCAATGGAACCTAAGAGGAGAAACATCCATGGTTATTTTAGTAATCCAGCTAAGCTAAGTGAAGCAACATGAAAAATTCTTTTTGTAGGTCAAAATATTGTGAAAAGAAAATGTATTGATCAGAATATTAGAAGCGTGCAACTGCAATCTTCTGAAAGACCTCAACTTTATGTATGGACCAATTGCGAGTTGGATGACAAATACCTCACATGTATACAGTATATACTGCTGGATAGCATTAAGATTATATTCTAAACTTAAAAGGGATGAGTTATTATCATCCATTAAATTAAATCTTAAGATTCTTTAGTCTATGCAATCACGTGATTAAATTTAATTTTTTTTTTAAATTTAATAGATTCTCAAAAAAAAAAAAGTGATTAAATTTAATTAAAAACTTATGCCTTAGCACCTAAGAAATAATATCTAAGTTTTGCCTTATATGTAAGCCATATTTCAAAGAACTTTTTTCACATGTTTCACAATTGTTAAAGGGTTCCATTTTGAATTGTGAATCCATATAGATCGTGTGTCCACCATTCACAATCCTACTTCAACAACATAAAAAATAGTGTGAAAAAAGTTGTGTTTGTAACATTACTGTTCAAATAGGGATACATCAACTTAGTGGATGTCACAAACTCGTAACAAAACCACTTAATTTGGAAAATCTGGGAGTCGATGAACATTTATGTATTTGTCTTGCTGGGCTATTTAGTAGTTTCCAGTGTGGAAGCCCAAGAAACTATGTGCTATTAACTTGAAACATTATGTAAGAGTAAGACTAACAACATTAAAAAAATACATTGTTAACATAAAAAGGGTTGTGTGTTTTAGAAAGAGAGGTTGATGTTTCTGTCATGAAGATTACAACATTAGGATATTGTTTGTATACTTGATGAAGTTGATGTTTCTGTCATGAAGATAGCCGCATTTTGCAAGTTGCCACAACAGAAAGAAAGAAAGGGAGGTTCTTGTGCGTGTGTGGTTGGGCTAGAGGCAGAAAAACGGTGACCATGGTTACTTGAAGCAGTAGTTTTAGCATCTTCGTTAAGGACAATCTAAGGTATTACAATTCTGTACGTCACCTTTAGAGACGCAAAGAGGTAAATAAAAAGAACTGGATTGTGAGTTTTGGCGTAAATTGCTGACTTTTCAGGCTTAAACTTTTGACAACAAAATGGAACTCGTATCGAATCATTGAAAGATGTCACAACGAAAGTAGTTAAAAGGTGTGAATCAGTTTTTTTCTATAGAAATTTTTCCATGTCTTAGATGGATCCTAGTATATATGAACACTTCGATAGAATATAACACAAAACTCTCACTTTTGTGTGGTTTAAGAGAGATCATTGGTAAGCAGCCTTAATCTTAACACCTGATTAAAAAAAAGGACAAAAGAGGAGAGACAAGACAAAATAGAGACTTTAGGAGTTGTCGTAACCAATATAAAGATAATCAAATTTGAAATTGAAAAGTTGGTGTGGTCCAAGAATAGATAGGGGTCATGGACATAGTTATTTCATTGGGCTCAACGAGTACCACGAGAAACTTGTGTTAAAATAAGTACAAATTATTGAACTCCATTCAAATCTTAAATATTAGCAAAAGTACAATATAAGAACAGTTATCCGAGTAAACACTAATTCGATACAAGTCATACAATATATATACGAGTTGTACGATTCATGAACCTGCCCAGTACGCAACTACAAAATGACACTTTTTTGCTTCAATTCGTCAAGACATATTGGACAACATGTATCACATATCATTCGCTGCCAAATACCATGGTCACAATCATACCCAAAGGTATTTTTTTGTAGCTTCCCCCCACTCTACCGATCATCACAAGAAGAAACTTATTACCAGATAGTTGAATTCCCCCATTCTGTTAGTAAAGTCGGTTATATTGGTACACAATTGCGTGAATTGCAGCTATCAGTTTTGTTCTGTAATTCTAATGGTTGACCAAGAATTCCTACAACAGTAATGGGGAGAATTGCTCTATCTAAAAGCTGGACAAGATTAAAGACTTTAAAAAGTGAACACAAAGTAATCGCAGTATATTTTTACATTAAGCAGCTCTTACCAATTTACAATAAGTAGCTAGATGATTTTTCACGGCTAGCCATCAAATACTTCAACAATCAGACATTGAGAAATCCAATCTGCAAATTAAGGAAAGTTTGGTTCCTTCAAAATTCACATCATTGCCATAATGGTAACTTCATCCAGAAGTAATCACTAACTCCCTTTTGACATTTCCTCTAGCAAGCCCTAAGCTGCATGGTCTATTTTTTAATTTTTTTTGTGCTTTATGTCAAGAAAAGTGGGAGACAATGAAGTTTCATACAGAGTGACTAATTCTTTATACTTTCTAGCGATAATATGGATCTAGCTGTATAAAACTTGAAATCAAAAGGCGTTCTTCGTACTTATCTCGTGTACTCACTCACTTTGCAGGTTAAGACTGGGTGCTAATGCCATTTCTCTTTAATTCCAGCAGCACCAAAAACTGCAGTTTTCAATAGCGACGGTTCTCCACATGCTCTCAGGACTGCTTCATTCTGTACAAGCATTATTAAGATATAAGATGAAACACCTCCTAATAAAGAGACAATCAAATACTGGAAAAAACTCAAATGTTAAATAAAAGCAGCTGAGCATTAAACAATTGATCACATGTTATTCTGCACACTTATCCATGGGAACCCCACATGTCCACACCTCCGGGGAACCTCGTGTTGTGTTGTTATTTGATCTAGCACCCGGCAAAATACTGCTTTGTTGGACATTTTTTCTAAAGTTGTGTGGGTTTCGTGGGCTTGTCTTGTGCGATATACATTTGTCCTAGCTCCAAATTACACACACATTTTCCCTGCTCCAACTGTGAAGGAACCCAAATGCCTTACCATTTTTGGGGGGACTCTAATTAATACCTTGATATAACATATAGGGACACTAATTAACAAAAAATCTTAAGGTTTATTTTTCCTAAGGGTTTGGCCCAAATTATGATATTTGATTCCTCAAGTTCTTTACTTCTTTCAAGTGATACCTCCACTAATACGTGTATAACCAAGAACAAGAAGTATTCAAACCCATTAAAAAGAATGCCTTAAGCAAATACACAAGACTCATAACATAAATTGAAATAAGATGACCTCAATGCAAGTATGCAACTGCAGGCATATCAAATTTAAGAATAATAATGAGAGTATACAACTAAATGAAGTGAAAAAAGTTAAGATTTAGATGCCACAGGATGGTTGAAGCAATGCGTGTAAAGCTACAATATAAGATCTACCGCTTAAGGTTTTGTAATCTTGATACAAGATTTGTTTCTGATGTTTTGGTTGATGGTCAGTGGCATTGGCCTCCTACCAAATCAGATAGCCTAGTTTCCATTCAAGCAGGGCTTTTTACCAAATTAACTTGAAACATTAAGATTCTGTCAGGTGATTGCCTTCCACTTTAAGCCAGTAAACCTGCAACTCAGCTTGGAATGACATTAAGGGCAAGCATCAGCAAGTGGATTGGTACAGGTTGATTTGATTTAGTGCTAGAATCCCTATGCATTCCTTCATATTATGGCTTGCTATCAAGGATTTACTTTGTACTTGAGATGGACTAACCAGATGTGGAATATAAGGTGATGAATTGTGCAGATACTGCAGAAGTTACTTGGAGTGCAGAGAACAGGATATTCTTGTAGTTCTTCTTCATTAATAGACATCTCTGTTAAAAGCTTTGAATGCTAACTAAAATCTTCTTCATTAGTATAGTGTGGAAAAAAGATCTCTCTTTATGTCTTGTTATTAGACATCTCTGTTCTTAGCCTGACATTATGCCTTGAAGTGCCCCAGAATTATAAGGAAAAAGCTTTAGAGTGCCGGTGTGTAAAAGTTATTGAAGGAGATCAAGATGATATTTGAGCTCAGATTGGCGATTTTAAGAATATTCACAAATTCTATTAGTAGTAGAATCATCTTTTGTAATTGGAGAGCAGCTATGACTGTGCTTAGCTAGCAGCTTTTGTTGTTGTAGCATAACTGCTGCTTGTTTTCCATGAGCCTCTATACTAAATGCTACTATATTCTTTGTTGCAATAATAAACTCTCATTTAAAAAAAAAATCCTGTAACGAATCATTTGAAGTAAAACATTCAAAGTTTAATACCAATGCAGCATCTTCACCCTCAAACTAAACAAGCAAAAATCATACTATTTAACTATCTGAATCTGCCATTAACAGTAGAAAATAAGAGCTAAAATCTCCTCAGCAAGCCACATTTGTGACTATTAAATGAATATACACTGTAAATACATAAAATTGTATGGTCCATCTCCATTTACCCATTAAGGCAAGTGCAGTGTGACTTAAAATATAACAACTTCATTCAGTGTTCTTGCAAAACGCATCCTCTGTATCAACTACTATGAATGGAAAACCTTAAAGTTCACCAAAATTCACGAAACCAAAGACCAAGTCTTACATTAACAATTATACACACACACACACACACACCTAAAATAAACAATGTCAACTACAATGCCCTACTTATTTTTATCAAAATTCCAACTTTTGACATAAACTCCAGACTACCTAAATTTGTAAATATGGGTAATTGATTTTTGAAGCAAACTATCTATTGGTAAAAATCCTAGTTAATAAGTTTGCTCCCACATGAGCCAATACTCTTCTACATAGGAATTGGAATACATGGATAACAGAATTTCTAGAGTTCATAATTTAACAAACACAATTCCCTCACTGTTTATTTTCAAAAAAAGAGAGAAGATAGAAAAAACAAGTGTGTGTGTGTGAGAGAGAGAGAGAGAGAGAGAGAGAGAGAAGACCTGGCAACTGCTGAGAAGTTTTGTTGATCACTTCTAATAAGACATACCTAAATCGTGTTTCTTGACTTTCTTCACTATCTCCATCATTCAGGGCAACAACATAGCCTCTCTCTCGGGGTCACACTCTTGGAAAGACGACAAACAAGATTGCAAAACATTACTGTGCTACATGTCGTTTTTCCAAAACAAAATTGTGCATTTGTGCTACATCGTACGTGTTGTGAGGGCAGCACTTCAATAGACTTGACAAACAAGTTGGTTTCAGTGACCTGGGATTTTTTTTATGCACAGTGACTTGGGATTTGACTCTTATCGAGTGTTATGGTCCAATGTTCATTAGTCTAATAATTTCACAAAAAATAAAGAAAATTTAGATGTGATAGACCAACTTTCAACTTCCGATGCAGTACTTGTTTTATGCAATAGTAATACATGGAAATAAAATATAATCACCTAAACAAATTATATGTACAAACTATATGTACTGTAAGCGCACAGTTGCACCTGGACCCAAAGATAGACGTGAGCTCAGGCCCAATGAGCCTTAAACAATAAGATTTGTAGAGTGTGAATTTGAAATCTAGTTTAGGGGTGTTGAAAACTTGACAAACAGGCTAGAATGCCACAATCTTTGCAAATAATAAACAAATATGACAAGAAAACCTCCTCGGACGTAAGCCGATGACGATTTATGTATTGTTTCTCCTTTATGCCAGAATTACAGTTCTTAGTTCTTTTTCTGCTAACTCCACCGATCCCCCTCCACCACCTTCTTCCAGTCCTTATATAATAGCTAGAAAGTTTTTTATTCTACTGTCCAGGGGTCATATCCCCATCAATGCGGCTAGGAAGGTAGGTGTAGGGTCTTTAATGTGGAAGTAGCAGCCTTTTCATAAGATATTTCCCTCGCACCGTTGCGTCTGGAGGGCGCTTAAGTCCCCCTTTTAACCAACAGTTTATACGTAACCCTACTTTGATCTTTTTGGCAAATCCCAGGGTCATCGTGGGTCTGTCCGAGGAGATATTCGTCCTCGGACGAATCCTCGGGCTCTCATCTTGTGGGCCGAGCCACAGTTCTATGAAGCTTTTAGTCTAAAACAAACTAGAGCTCATCAACTAAGCCCGAGGCTCAAATACTTGCTTAGGTCCTTTTAGTCCCCACAATAGCCGCTCAAAACTTTATTTTTCCTCATCCGAGGAGAAAAATAGGGTTTTGATTCGACCAGAGCTCCCTCCACACGTTTCGTACATCACCACGCGTGTGGGGGTCGTTTCATTCCTAAAAAATGCCATTTGGCACTTCGACTTCCAGAACGCGCGCATTTATGACTGCAAGTTACACCCTGTTCCCCACGTTCAACGGTGAGATGAACATCCAACGGTCCTCATCACCCCCTGAAAATTTGGGCAAGAAAAATCCAACTTTGAGGCCGCCTCCCGCACGTCATGACGTTTGGAAATCTGCGCCTTCATTCATTTCTTCAAAATTCAATCACATCAAAGCATCAATCATAATCTTTTCTCTTCAGAAACCCATAGAAACTCGCATAACTGCAAACTTGTAAGTCCTTGCTTCCTCTACCTTTTTCTTCTCGGATTCTGTCCTCGGCTTCCTTCTTAACCCTATTCTTTCTTGAAGCCTACCTTTTACTTTCTCTTAGATGGATAGATTTAAGTGTTTAGTTGATACCGCCGCTGGGATGGAAGGCTTTAGGGCCAAATACCACATACCCAGCAACGTAGGTTTGAAATATTGTCCGGCAGAAGCCGTAGGTAATTCTAGGAAAACGGGAGAGGTCATTATCCCCATGATTGCCTTCATAGAAGGTGGGATGACCCTCCTCATGAGAAGCGTAACTAGGGAATACCTTCGCAACCACAGGTTGTGCCCAGACTAGTGCGCACCCAATGTATTTAGGGTCTTAGGAAGTGTCGACGCTCTAAATGAGCAGATGGGCTTAAACCTTTCTTGGCACGACGTCGTGTTCATGTATGAGTGCCACAAACTTACAAAAGTAGGTTACTACATCAAATCACGGTCCAGTATAGTTAGGCTGATTTCCTGTCTACCCAAGTCCAATAAAGGCATAAAGGACGACTACCTCATCGCCTTAGGCAACTGGCATGATGGCCCTCACTGCCCGGTCTTATGGGGAGACCCAGGTATGACTCTTTAGGAGTTCATTTCTCTACCCCGTACTTCAATCTCAAAAATTTCTATTTGTTCATTTCCTTTTACACATCATCCAATTCAATTTCTCATATGCATTGCAGATCTAACCGCGCTTGGCTTTGTTGGTATTCTTTCTTACAGATAAACAACTCGTGCGCCCTCGCTTGAGCCACTGCAACGTTGCTAATCTGAATCGCGTCCTGCGCTCAGAAGTATTTATGAGTGAAGACCTGCAACTTAGAGCGGCCCACCTGATATTAGGCTACGACCCAATATCCTCGGACTTCCGGGAGATAGAGAACGCGATTATAGTGGGAGATAAGAGGTGTAAGAGGATAAACGTAGCAAGACCGCGCTTTCTCGCCGACCACGACATTCCCGACGACCCTAACACCATCCTCTACGCGCAACCTATCGCGGCGATCCCTCTTTCGACGCACTCTCAAGCAACTGCTGTTCCGGAGGAGCAAGTATCCTCTTCGCACACGTTGGACGACGAGATAGACCGGTTTCAACTCGAGGACGCTGAAAGACCCCGAGGGAACCAGTTTGTCGTACTATCTGACGAGGAAGAAGAGCCTGCCGAGGCCTCCGGAGTTGCAGGCTTAATAGTTGCCCATCCCAAAGACAATTCAGAGGAGGAAGAGATGGACGTGCTCAGCGGCCTTCTAACCAAAAGGGGCGAGAAAGTCGCCCAAAAGAGAGCGGGAAGATCCCAAGTTCCCCCGGCTTTGCCACCTCCGTCTCCTTCAACCGATCCGAAACCTCCAGTTGAGGAGCCAAAGAAGAAAAGGAAGGGGGAGGCCGAGGAGGCCGGTGGCGAAAAACCAAAGAAGCCCAGACAGCAGCCACAACAAGCCCCGCAGCAGAAACTGGACAAGGGTAAGGGACATGCCCGTTCAGTTGAGAGTGGGGAGATTAGGGACATGGCCGAGGTGCGCCGAGCACCGGCTACCTGGTCTCCTAACTTGAGACTGGACGGAGCACCAATCTCTTGCCAGTCCAGCATTAGGGCACTCCAGCAAGGCCACACCCACCATCTGGCTGAGGCATTGGAGCGTTCTCTTCTGTTGCCTAAGGATATGGATGCCTTGGAGAAGATGAGCCAGCCCTAGTTGTTCCTTTCTCTGAAAAGGGACTTAACTCTGGTATGTTTCTCTCCGTGCGCATACTTTATTCTTTATAATATCTGGCTATTTGTAAATATTTTACTACTCCTAACCCTCTGATACTTTGTCACAGGCCGTTCAAGAGGTCTTTGCTGCTGAGAAGTTCGTGGAGGATTCTCAGAAGAGGGCCAGAATGGAGCAGAAAATTCGTCTGAAGACTGAGAAGTCTTTAGGCCAGGCCCTAGCTGAAAACGAGAGACTCTACTCTCGGTTGGCCAACTTAAAAAGAGAAAGGGACGGCGCCGAGGCCAATCTGAGAACGATGAGGACTCAGGTAGAAGGGCAGTGCAAGCTTCTTCATCAAAAGGATGATGAGCTCTCCCAAGCCCAGAAGGAACGCTCTGACTTGGAGAAGGAGCTTGCGCTACTAAAGGAGGAAGCTAGCACCTTCAAGCATTCTTTGGAGGCTGCAAAGCAGGCTAATTACAAGGAAGGGGTAGCTGCAACAGAAGAACAGCTGACTGAGGCTTTCGCGGCCGTGTGCCGAGAATACTGTCAGCAAGTCTGAGGGGAAGCCCTAAACGTAGCAGGAGTTCCCTCAGCCTCCGAGCTGAGGAAGTCCGAGAACATTTGGCTTCCCCTAGACATACAGGAGATAGAAGAGGCTCCTGCTGCTGCTCCTGCCCCTGAGACAATTCCTCCTGCTCTTCCTCCTATGATTCCAGAGCTCATTCCGGATCCTACAGAACCTTCAGGTTCCAACAAAGAGAAGGAAGGGAGTGGCGATGCCGAGAAGGGCTTGAGCCAGAGTCTAGAACCTGTGATCGCTCCAACTACTACAACAAACAAAGGAAAGCAAGTTTTGTCTTCCTTTGAGCTGGAATTAAAAGACACTGAGGCTACCAGCACTTCTCAGCAAAACCCTCCTCCGAAAGCTTAGGGTCATACATAGGTTTATTACATTTTTTTTTGCTTAGAACTTTCTATGTAGTGAGACATGTATCAACACAATTAATAAAAGACAGTTGTATTTGATTTTGATCTATATTGTGTTTACTTCATCCTTTGCTTTTTATGCTTACCCCAAAAGTTCTCATTAGCACACAGCAAAAGAAAGAATGAGATAAATAACTCCACTTTCAGCAGTTGACCAATTAAAACTTTAAACAGTAATAAAAATATTTGCCTTATGATGTAAAGCGTGAAAGAACCTAACAAAGACTGACCTGGTTTGGCTGGTAAGTAGTACCTTCTTTTGCAAACCCATGTAATATTTAAGACTTATAATCTGAAATGCTAAGTCTAGTAAAGTGTGGGGTCCGAGGATCCTTCCTAACCAAATTTCTGCCTTACACTTAAAGATATATAACATAAGACCCAATTCTAACCACGATTTTATTCAACAAACAATCAGATACAAATTTCCATTAGGTATGTAGCCCGAGGACCATACATGAGCAAGTTTCTGTTTGATATTTAATAACAGTAACTTAAGATGTTAATTTCCCCAAAGTAGAAGGCCCGAAGACCCGGCATAACTAAGGTTCTGTTTAAAAAATAATAAGATATCAATTTTCACTGGGTATGTAGTCCGAGGACCATACATAACCAAGTTTCTGTTTGATACTTAGTAACAGTAACTTAAGATGTTAATTACCCCAAAGTAGAAGGCCCGAGGACCCGGCATAACTAAGGTTCTGTTTAACAAATAATAAGATATCAATTTCCACTGGGTATGTAGTCCGAGGACCATACATAACCAAGTTTCTGTTTGATACTTAGTAAAAGTAACTTAAGATGTTAATTTTTCCAAAGTAGAAGGCCCGAGGACCCGGCATAACTAAGGTTCTGTTTAACAAATAATAAGATATCAATTTCCACAAGGCATGTAGTCCGAGGACTATACATAACCAAGTTTCTGTTTGATACTTAGTAAAAGTAACTTAAGATGTTAATTTCCCCAAAGTAGAAGGCCCGAGGACCCGGCATAACTAAGGTTCTGTTTAACAAATAATAAGATATCAATTTCCACTGGGTATGTAGTCCGAGGACCATACATAACCAAGTTTCTATTTGATACTTAGTAAAAGTAACTTAAGATGTTAATTTTCCAAAGTAGAAGGCCCGAGGACCCGGCATAACTAAGGTTCTGTTTAACAAATAATAAGATATCAATTTCCACAAGGCATGTAGTCCGAGGACTATACATAACCAAGTTTCTGTTTGATACTTAGTAAAAGTAACTTAAGATGTTAATTTCCCCAAAGTAGAAGGCCCGAGGACCCGGCATAACTAAGGTTCTGTTTAAAAAATAATAAGACATCAATTTCCACAAAGCATGTAGTCCGAGGACTATACATAACCAAGTTTCTGTTTGATACTTAGTAAAAGTAACTTAAGATGTTAATTTCCCCAAAGTAGAAGGCCCGAAGACCCGGCATAACTAAGGTTTCGTTTAACAAATAATAAGACATCAATTTCCACAAGGCATGTAGTCCGAGGACTATACATAACCAAGTTTCTGTTTGATACTTAGTAAAAGTAACTTAAGATGTTAATTTCCCCAAAGTAGAAGGCCCGAGGACCCGGCATAACTAAGGTTCTGTTTAACAAATAATAAGACATCAATTTCCACAAGGCATGTAGTCCGAGGACTATACATAACCAAGTTTCTGTTTGATACTTCAAGAGTTGTAATTGATAGGTCCATATACATTTATAACTTAAATCACAAACGACAAAAGCGCCCTTTATTAATAATAATACCTTCGAAGGTTGTTTACATTCCACGGATGTTGTACAACTCTTTCATCTAAATCAACTAATCGATATGAACCCATACCCACTACAGATATAATCTGATATGGTCCTTCCCAGTTCGGTCCTAATTTACCCCAGGTTGGGTTTCTAGCAGTACCCACAACCTTTCTCAGAACCAGATCCCTCGGCGCGAGTGGTCTGAGCTTCACATGGGCATTATACCCTCGTTTAAACTTTTGCTGATAATAAGCCATTTGGACCATAGCTGTCTCTCGCCGTTCCTCAACTAAATCTAGGCTCTTTTCCAAGAGGCCGTAGTTATTTTCTGGGCTAAAAGCACTCGTCCTCAACGTGGGAAAACCAAATTCTAAAGGTATCACTGCCTCGGCCCCATAAGTCATAGAAAATGGCGTTTCTCCTGTGGATCTGCGCAGTGTAGTTCGATACGTCCATAGAACGTGTGGTAGTTCCTCTACCCATTTGCCCTTCGCATCATCCAGCCTTTTCTTGAGTCCACTAACTATCACTTTGTTAACGGCCTTGGCCTGCCCGTTTTCCTGAGGATAAGCTGGAGTAGAATATCTATTTATGATGCCCATATCACCACAGTATTTCCTAAAAGCTCTATTATCAAATTGGACGCCATTGTCTGAAATGAGTGTATGTGGTACTCCAAATCTGGTGATGATGTTCTTCCAGACGAACTTCTTGGAATCAGCATCCCTAATATTTGCCAAGGGCTCAGCCTCTACTCATTTGGTGAAGTAGTCGGTCCCCACAAGCAACCACCTTTTGTTTCCCACAGCCCTCGAAAATGGTCCTACTATGTCTAATCCCCATTGACCGAAGGGCCAAGGACTGGACAGAGGGTTAAGTACCCCTCCAGGTTGATGGATGTTAGGAGCGAACCTCTGGCATTGGTCACACTTTCTGGCATAATCCTGAGCTTCCCTCTGCATATTGGGCCACCAATATCCTTGCGTCAGTGCCCTATGAGCTAGGGACCTTCCCCTAGTATGGCTTCCACAAATTCCCTCATGCAGTTCTTCCAAAAGCGCCTCCGTTGCTTCAGGGTCGACGCATAACAAATAGGGTCCGGAGAAGGACCGTTTATACAATTTCTGATCCTCGGACAACCAGAAACGCGGTGCCCTTAGACGGATCTTGTCTGCTTCAGACTTGTCATCGGGGAGAATGTCGTTTTTCAGAAAAGATATCATAGAATCGATCCAATTAAGTCCAGGCCTTATCAAATGGATCCGGGCTGCCCCCACGGTGGTAAGAGCTGACGTTAACAAATCTTCGACAAGGATAATCCTAGGCAAACCCTGAGCCAAGGACGTCGCTAAAGTAGCCAAAGAGTCTGCATGTGTATTACCACTTCTAGAAACGTGAGACAAAATAAAGGAATTAAATTTGGATTGTAAACGTTTAACCTCGGTCAAGTATTCTTTCATCCTGGGGTCCCTAACCTCCATGGTCCCCGTCACCTGACCGACCACTAATTGAGAATCTGAGAGCATGTGGACTTCCTTTCCGCCCATATTATGTACCATGTTCATGCCGATCAAGACTGCTTCGTACTCGGCCTCATTATTAATGGCCGAGAATGCCAACCTTAAGGATTTTTCGAAAACAATCCCTTCGGGGGATACCAGGACAAGTCCGATGCCAGACCCTCTCTAGTTAGCCGCCCCATCAACGGAAACGTTCCAAGTCAAAGGTCTTTCGTTCGTAATCATGCCAACTGATTGCTCATCCACGTGTGATTCCTTCAAAGTTTCTTCCAACAGTGGTTCAGCAAACTCTGCCACCAAATCTACAAGAACTTGGCCCTTCACCGAGGTTCGTGGCCTGTATTTGATGTCAAAGGCTCCCAAAATAGTTCCCCATTTAGCCACTCTTCCAGAATAGTCGACACTACGCAACACTGACTTGAGAGGCAGTTGGGTTAAAACTACAACGGTGTGGGACTGGAAATAATGAGGAAGCCTCCGCGTGGCATGAACTATGGCTAGAAGTGCTTTCTCCAAAAGCAGATAACGCACCTCGGCATCATTCAGCGTCTTGCTGACGTAATAGACCAGCCTTTGTACCCCACCGTCGTTCCTTATGAGGACCAAGCTGACTGCATGGACGGCCACTGCCAGATACGCAAATAGGACCTCATCTACCTCAGGCCGAGACATAATGGGTGGCCGGGAAAGATATTCCTTAAGTTGTTGGAAGGCTACAACGCACTCATCGGACCATTGGAACCCCTTCCACTTATTCAACAGTAGGAAGAAAGGCCTACATCGATTAGCTAATCGAGAGATGAACCGGCTACGAGCGGCAATCATTCCGGTTAACTTCTGAACTTCCTTTGGATTTCGAGGTGGCTGCAAGGTTTGAATAGCTCTGACCTGTGCAGGATTCACCTCTATTCCCCTATGAGTAACCATATAACCTAAGAACTTCCCAGAACTCACACCAAAAGAACATTTCGAGGCATTAAGACGCAACTTGTACTTTCTAAGTACTTGGAAAGTGTCGTCCAAATCTTTTAGGTGCGCAGATATCACCTTGCTCTTCACTACCATGTCATCCACATATATTTCAATGGTCTTTCCAAGCTGGAATTCAAACATCCTGGTCATCATCCTTTGGTAAGTAGCCCCGGCGTTCTTCAACCCAAATGGCATCACCTTATAGTGATAATTCCCTGTTGGAGTAATAAAGGCAGTCTTCTCCTGATCTTCTGCCGTTAGTGGAATTTGGTGATAACCCTAGAAGGCATCCAAAAAACTCATCCGAGGATGTCCGGCTGTGGCGTCCACCAGCTGGTCGATGCGCGGCATCGAGAAAGAGTCCTTTGGGCAGGCTTTATTCAAATCTGTGAAGTATACACATACTCGCCATTTTCCACTCTTCTTTTTAACCACAACCGTATGCGCCAACCACTCTGGATAAAAAACTTCCTTGATAGCCCCAGCCTTCTTGAGCTTGAGCACCTCCTCTTTAACAGCTTCGGAATGCTCCTTCGAGGAACGCCGAGGGGGCTGCCTTCTAGGAGGAATAGCAGGATTGACGTTCAAATGATGACAAATGAAGCTTGGGTCAACACCTGGGGCCTCATAGGGGTCCCAGGCAAAAACATCACTGTTGCTCTTCAGAAACTCCACTAATTCCATCTTCTCCTGGTGTGGTAAACATATCCCAACCTGGAAGAACCTTTCGGGATCATCCGATATCAAAAACCTCTCAAGGTCTTCGCATATGGCCCCCTCTACTGTCACCGCGTCGGGCACATCCAGAGTCATTAATTGCTATAAGTCTTTCACAGCTGAGGTTGAGGACTGCGGTTCGGTCTGATGCAGTATTGAGGCCGATATGTATTACCTGGCCATCAATTGGCTGCCAAGAATCTCTTCAATGCATTCTCCCGAAGGGTACTTCACCTTAACATGCAAAGTGGAGGAAACGGCTCCCAGGGCGTGCAGCCAGGGCCGAGAAAGGATGGCTGTGTATGGGGAATATGCATCGACTACGATAAAATCCACCTCGACCGTCTCGAAGCCAGACTGCACGGGTAGGCGGATTTGTCCCTTTGGTATAACGACTTTCCCTTCAAAACTTATTAACGGCGAGTCGTAAGGGGTGAGGTCCTCTAATTTCAACTTTAGCCCCTTAAATAAGTTAGGATACATGATATCTACGCCGCTGCCTTGATCAATCATTACTCTTCTCACATCGTAATTCCCTATCCTCAGCATAACCACTAGGGCGTTGTCATGGGGTTAGATGGTCCCAACCTTATCTTCCTTTAAAAATCCCAAGACGGGCACGTTTAGCTTCAATCTCTTCAGCTTGGAGCCCCCTCCTTGGCTTGGGAGTCCGTAACTGCCATCACCCTAGTAGGACATGAGTCAGTCCTGCCCGGCGCCACAAAGATGACGTTGATCGTTCCCAAAGGAGGCTGAGATGAATTATTCCTCTGATTATTCAAGCCGAACTGACTACCCTGCTTGCTAAGTTAGTACAGGTGCTGCTTTAACTTCCCTTCGCTAACAAGCTACTCCAAGTGATTCCAAAGGGTCCGGCAGTTCTTGGTGGTATGACCCACGTCTTAATGGTACTGACAAAAGAGATTCTGATTCCTCTTGCCAGGATCCCCTGCCATCTTACCGGGCCATCTGAAGTAGGGTTCCTTACGGACCTTCTCCAGTAGCTGGTGCACCGGCTCTCGGAACACAGTATTAACTGTCTGAGGTGCCGCCGAAGACCGCCTGTGCAATCTCTTCTCGGCTTGCCGTTGTGATACTGTCCGACCCGAAATCCCTTCTCTCCCGTTGGGATAACCTTTTGCCTTACCCTTCCCCGCTCGCTGGTCTTCCTCGACCCTTTTATATTCGTCAATACGGTCCATGAGGCGGCGTACACTCCGTACAGGTTTTTTAGTCAAGGACTTTCTCAAGTCATGATCAGTTGGAAGGCCCACCTTGAAAGTATTGATCGCCACCTCATCAAAATCACCATTTATCTCATTAAACATCTCCCAATACCTGTCAGAGTATGCTTTCAACGTCTCGCCCTCCTTCATAGCCATAGACAACAGTGAGTCCAACGGTCGAGGAACTCTACTGCATGTAATAAATTGTGACGCAAATGCTCTAGTCAGCTCCCCGAACGAACTTATAGACCCTGATTTAAGACTGTTGAACCACCTCATAGCAACAGGTCCCAAGCTAGAAGGGAAGACTTTGCACATCAAAGTCTCACTGTGAGAATGCACAGCCATTCTCTGGTTAAAGTGGCTCACGTGTTCCCCCGGGTCAGTCCGGCCGTTATAAATGGTGAAGGTGGGCTGGGTGAACCTCCTAGAGAGCCTCCTATTTTCAATCCTGCGTGAGAATGGCAATTTGGAGAGCTGGTGCAACGCCCGGCTCATGGCATCGTTCCCTAAGCCCCTGGAGGGGAGCTTTCTGCTCCTACGACCCGATAGGCCACCCTCTTCACCAGAGGACGTTCTGCTGGGGGGTGACCATGACCTAGAGCTGTAACAACTTCCCCGAGATCTCCTAGAAGAGATACTGGATGAGGGTGAAGCATGCCTGCGCCTGACACGGCGCAGCTTCTTCTTAAAAAGATCAATCTCCTTCTGCATGGCTTTAGCACCATCTTCACGGGCGGTACTAGCGCCTCTAGTGTGAGTACGACTCGTCCTAGGATACTCAGTGTGAACGCTACCCTCTCGATCCCTCCGGCGTTCAAGGCATTCGAACAGATCCTCTGGCTGCGATTCCTGAGACTCTACATGGTGTGAACCTAAGCCTGCCATAGTGTTCTAGTTCCTTTTCAGCACTAGATTCCCACAGACGGCGCCAATTGTAAGCGCACAGTTGCACCTGGACCCAAAGATAGACGTGGGCTCAGGCCCAATGAGCCTTAAACAATAAGATTTGTAGAGTGTGGATTTGAAATCTAGTTTAGGGGTGTTGGAAACTTGACAAACAGGCTAGAATGCCACAATCTTTGCAAATAATAAACAAATATGACAAGGGAACCTCCTCGGACGTAAGCCGAGAACGATTTATGTATTGTTTCTCCTTTATGCCAAAATTACAGTTCTTAGTTCTTTTTCTGCTAACTCCACCGATCCCCCTCCACCACCTTCTTCCAGTCCTTATATAATAGCTAGAAAGTTTTTTATTCTACTGTCCAGGGGTCATATCTCCATCAATGCGGCCAGGAAGGTAGGTGTAGGGTCTTTAATGTGGAGGTAGCAGCCTTTTCATAAGATATTTCCCTCTCACCGTTGCGTCTGAAGGGCGCTTAAGTCCCCCTTTTAACCAACGGTTTATACGTAACCCTGCCTTGATCTTTTTGGCGAATCTCAGGGTCATTGTGGGTCTATCCGAGGAGATATTCGTCCTCGGACGAATCCTCGGGCTCTCATCTTATGGGCCGAGCTACAGTTCTATGAGGCTTTTAGTCTAAAACAAACTAGAGCCCATCAACTAAGCCCGAGACCCAAATACTTGCTTAGGTCCTTTTAGTCCCCACATGTACAATTCAGGAAAAAAAAAAAAAACTATATGTACAAAGTTTTAAAGTTCTGTTTGGGACCCGTTTATTATACTGAAAATGAAAACTTTTCGTTGAAAGTACTGTAAATAAAAGTAAAAATTAGCTGAAATAGTTTAGTGGGACACATGAATAGTAGCAAAAATAAGTTGGCAAATTAATCATGCCAAACAGACACTAAGAATAAAATGCGAAAATCTATAATAAATTTATGAAAACTACTTGTTGGAGCATTTTAATATTAATAAATTAAAATGAATTTATATGATTATATAAATGTAAAGATGTGTGAATTAATATGGAAGATGAGGAGTTAGTGAAAATGTTTAATCCTACATTGAAAAAGAGAGAGACTATTTTATTCTTTTTAATTGTGGTGATTAATGGACTAATATATATATATATATATATATATATATATATATATATATATATATATTATTTATTTATTTATTTATTTATTTATTTATTTATTTATACAAGATAGAATTCTACTCTAGCTTAATCTAAGTGTATATGTGTGTAAAACTCTCTTGGAAACTTAAACCTCAGCCCTTGGCCCCCACACCCTACAAACACTTATACTTGTGGAGTGACCATCGCACCAAGGGTATGCGGTGGTATTAATGGGCTAATATGAATTGGTAAGGAATGGTGTTCTTTCTAGTGGAGCTTTGGGCTTAACCACCCAACCAAGGACTTGAATCTCCTTAAAAAGAGCAAGTGTCACGTCTCAATCCAATTAATGTTGTGTAATTTTTCTCTTCAAATTAATAATATTCAAAAGTATTATTCAGTTTCTCTTTATGTTATTTCAATTATTATTGTATTTGCATCAACACTTCTCAATCAACTTATTAATGCCAGTAGTAGATCCAACATTGAAAATATTAATATTTGAGGTACCTCAAGTTGTCTAGTAAGTTTGTCAGTATTTTTGTCTGCAATAAAGAAGTTCAATACTATGATTTTAGTATGCAATATAATTGGATCCATAAAAAATTAACTTTTGAATTTTATAAGTATAATTATTTATTAAAAAAAAAGATTAACTATTACCTTCAAGGAGTAAAAATAAAATTACAATAACAAAATCAAACAAGTTGGGATAAATCAAAATCAAACAAAATATGCAAATACAACAACTAAATAACTCAGAAAGAGGAAATTAAAGATGTGAGATTAACATTATAAGAAAAAATATTGAGATTTAGAGAGAACATTCATAATAATAATAGAAAGATAACAATCCATGTCTATGTGAGACAAAGCGAGAGATTTGAGAGGATGAAAAAAATGCAAATAGAAAAAGGAGAATTTTCCCCCCAAAAAAATACAAGTCAATCCATGTGACTCGTGGGTCAAGTCAACTTGCCCTGACTCGTCATTTTAGTGGTTCAAGTATGAGTTGACCCATTTTCCATGGGTTCAATAAATCCTACTTGAAGATTTAATCTGAAATACTCTGCTTGAAGATGATAACGAAGCGTGACCAAAAAGAAAGGTGATAAAGGTTACTGATTAGAGACGTAGTTCATGTAACATGACTTGAAGATTATATAGAACTATGACCAAAGAGAAAGCCAATAAAGGAGAGTACTATTTGATCATTATGGTTCATGATACTTGACCAAGATGGTTGAGGGTGCCTAATTAGAAGGAAAGCTCGATGTTAAATGTATAATAAAGATGGACGTGCCCATTGAATGTAGTTGAAATCGACAGTATCATCTTATCATAATATATCAAATTTTAGAAAGACACTATAAGGTTGTTAGGTGTTAGGATAACCGATATGAATTCAAATATGGCTAAAAATAATGCCAAGCACTTTCTAAAGATCACGTTACTGCTCAAAATTCAAATACTGATATGGATTCAGATATGACTAAAGATACTGCCAAGTTACTTTCTAAAGATCACGTTGCTACCCAAAATTCAAATAAAGATCATCTTGCTGCACAAAATTCAAATGTTCCTATAATTATCACATAATCTGTTTTGTTGTATTTTATCCTTAGCTCCTCTGCCTCTATCTAGGAATTTCTATTGTAACCAAACACTACCTGTGTTGTGTACATATATATAATTCCTAATGCATCTTAAGGATTGGTAATTAAGTCAATACCATTTATTCAGCTTTTATTTCATTAGGATCCTACCTACAAAACGGAATAAATCAAATTGAACGTGAAGAGCTTATGGCAATGGTGAAAGAGATAATCTTGATCTAGCAATTAAAGTTATGAACTAATTAATAAAGGCCAAAGAAGAGTCTACTACGATATTTAATGGAGATCATATAGGGCTAACTTTTAAATTTTTAACATCGTATTAGAAAAGATTAAAAAAAATTATTTAATACCATGTTAGAAAATTGAGACATTTCTTTAGTTCAATAACCAAGTGTATGAGATAATATGAAGGAACAAAATCAAGAAAGTAGTGAGAGAGCGTGTGTCAAAGTATAGTTGGGTACATCTAAATTCCAATTAGCAGAGAATGTGCAACAACGTTACCGTTTTAGTTGGGGCCCAAGCCAAGTTCTAAACGATGGTTCGATCTAAAAAAATATATCGTGTATCCTCAATTATCTCAACAAATTCCCAGATGCGCATTACAAATCTCTCTCTTTTTTCCTCCTTCCATAACTGATTTTGTGTCTCCCTCAACTAAAACTTAAGGTTGTTGTTTCTAATAGTGACAGTAATATAAATATTTGTTTTTCTTACCGCCAATGATCGTTGGTGTTATGGTTATATACATGAAATATGTATGCTAGCATAGCATGGATATTCCTTCTTAACCAAATGGAGAATCGTTATAAACCAGTAATTAAAGGTGAACAAAAAACTTATTTTTAGCTCTCATTATAACATAATGGGACTAAATTAAGTCCAGAGTTTAGTGTTTGTTCACAACTGAGACCAAATATAGTGTTTTGTTTACATGTCAAGATTTCAGTGCAGACTTTCAAAGGACAAGAGAGGAGGAGACAAATGGATAAGAGGTTACCAATAGAAGTGGAGGGTTCTCAATGCCTCCAACTATTAATTAGCAAAGTGCTTGTAAAATTGAAACATATCGCTCCCATGCCTACATATCAACCTAGATATTCGGCAACCCTCGTTGCATCCCTTGTTTATTTCTGGGAAGTTTTTTTCTTTTTTTCTTCTTCTACATATATATAACACTAAAAAAAGCTAGGGGACCCTTCAGACTTTTTTGTCTCTCTGCAAAATATAAATGATAGCTCTTTCGTCTGCTCCATCTTGATCTCTTCTTTCATGTCACTCCTCCTCAATGGGTTGCGGCATGTCAAAGTATGCTCCCGAAAACTCGGTGCTCTTTTGCGAATTCAATCCGCGTCAAAATAATCTTCACCCCATTGATCAGGATGTTTGTTCTGATAATAAGGCTGATCATCATTCGCCGGCAAAGGAGAATCAAAGAGGGTTGGAGACAAAAGAGGTGGAAACCGAAAAGGAGCCCGGAAAGAAGGTGTCAACAGCAAAAGCCGTGCCTGAGGAGGAGGGTCTTCGCCATGAAGAGATCAAGCTGAGTAGACAGAATCATGAAGAAGAAGAAGAAGAAGAAGAAGAAGAGGAGGAAAATGAGCTTTTTAATGAGAGGGAAGATAGTATATCTGCTCCGGCATCACCAAGTTTTAGGGACTGCATAATTGGTCCAGGATCGCTAAGTTTTAGGATGTATTGCCGGGATTCTGACTCCAAGGGTAGCAGCAAGAATGATGGTGAGTAATAACAATGTGTGTTGAAAATTTCAATTAGCTAGCTCGTTTGATTTCTAAGAAAACGTATAGTTTTTTGCCATTGAATAAAGAACTGATATTCAAATCTCATCCATACCAAAAAAAAAAAAACAATTGATATTTTAATCAAATGATAAAAGACAATCTTCATAAAATACATGCTATGATTTCAAATCTGATCGTCTCTTTAAAAAAGAACAAACACAAGCATATATACTCATTCATGCATAACGTGATTCTTTTTTCCTGTCATGAAATAGAAAAAGAATTCATGAAAAATTTGACAATTCTTCACAAAAACAACCAATCATTTTAATAAATGATAGTTCATTGATGACACATTTTGCATTTTGTACGTGCTATATATGCATGCAGAGTAAGATCGTAAGATATTCGAGAGTCAATGCAATTGCCATACGTTGGCTGATAAGAGAGATTGATGATGAAATGATTAAAGAAAATGTATTTTGAATAATTTCTTTTCTTTTATATTGTGAATTTCATATATGGAGAAATTGTTTTAGCCCGGATAATATAAGATAAAATCGACTGGAAGTATTTGCTGACGTTTACTTTTTCTCATTCAAAAAGTCAAAAAGAAAGACCTTAAATTGCGAAGTTATATATTGAAAGGGAAATGACATAAATCTTGTTGCCAATTGCATATGATAGGCCAAACCCATGCATATTATTTCTTTGCAAAGCATGCATTGATCCACTAATATGGTATAAGCTTTTACAAACCAAAATGAATACGACTAGTTACCAACCCAAAAAAAAATGTTGCATGCACTTATGGTTTTTTTTTTTTTTTTTGAGGAAGAACATGTACTTAAGGTTTTAAAGGCATTTTTAACAGGTAGGCAATGTTTGTGCAGATAATGGTGATGAAGCAAAAGGTGAAAGCGAGTCACCAAAGGAATCAAGTCTGGATATTGACAAGGTAAATAAAAAATACAAGCATACAACTATGACTTATAAACTACAGGGGGAAAAAAAAGAAGGAAATAGAACAGAATTAAACAAATTTTTAAGTAATATTTACATATTCCCATGTTTGGGAATTTTACGATAGACAATGAAATAGTAATTAAGGAAATGTCCATATATATATATATTCATGGGAATATGTCCATTTCATTTGTCTATACTCTATATTCATTTCTCTTAAAAGTGAAATGGACTAACTAATTCATTTTCCTTCTTAATTCATAGGATACTACATATTTATCCTCATTCCTTTACAGCACAAATTAAGAAAAATGAAATGGACACTCTAGTCAATGTATATATTTATTTTCTTTCTTTCATACATATTTTTTTTTAATTACTCTCAAACACACTAGATAGAGAATCCCCATTTCTTTATCAACTCGAATGTCTTGTTTCTTTATGAAATCTCAAACGCAGGCTCTTCTTGGCTTCCTAATTTCTAGCAAGGCTTAAAAAACTGGAATAGACGTAAAATATTGTAGAAAATTTTGCTTGTACTAAATTTAAAGGAAAATAAAGTTGAACTTGGAAAAATTCAATTTGGAAGTCGATTTTTTTTTCTCCTTAATTGATGCTGCATGAGGTACAAAGTTGAGAAATTAAACTAACTTGATATTCAATTGTATGCCAAAAACTATGCATTAGAAGTATGAAGAAAACACGGATTCTAGAAAAAATAGTAAAAATATATTGTTTGTTGTGAATAAAGGATTTGTAATTCAATCCTATTTTACCAAAAAGAAATGTATTGGTGTGTCTTGGTATAATAGTAAAGAATAATAATTATGGAATCAACGCTATAAGTTTAAATTTTATCATACTTATAAAAAAAATTAATGCAAAAGGCTATTTTTTGATAGAGTCTCTCCATGAAGCTAAAAAAATTAAAATACATACTATATGTGTCATGAGCTTCTATTTATAGGTAAGGATCATGATTTGATTATAATATTGTAAAATTTTTAATCAGACTACTAATAGACGCTTTAATCCTAATTAAGTTTATGTAAAATGTTACAACATATATGAAATGCTATAGTTATTCTACAATATTCATAATCACTGTATAGTTCATATCTAGTTAATGTCTTGTTACTTCTGTTCTTTTTTATCAGGGTTCCAGAACCAAGGTAGCCAAGAAAAAGAGAAAAGGAAGAAGATTACTAAAGAATATCTTATACAAGGGCCGACCAGCAGGAGCAAAATAAAATTCTTTAATGTGTCATGCCTTATGATGGTAGCAGATCAAAGACAAAGGCATTAATATTCCCTTCATCAGCTTAATTATATATATATATATATATATATATATATATATATATATATATATATATATATATCTTCTTCATGAATTTTCTCTGTTCTTGAAGAATAGGAAACAACTATCATTTTTATTGTTTTATTTACTTATTAGGTATAAATTTGATTACCATGTTGTTGAGACCATTCTAAATGCTTTTTATATATAGCTATATATATATACTGCCATTTTGTGCTCTGTATTCCATTGCAGCTCAAGTTACATAGTTTATTGTACCATGCAGCTTATATGATCTTAATTTCTCTCTTTTTTTGTCTTTTTGGGCTCAAGAATTAGTCTTATATATTTATCTTGATCCTAAAATTTGATCACTTCAATATGGTGTCACGTCATGTGTACGTGGCCACTAGTCATCCCCTAAAGAAAATATCTTTATATACGTACGTACAACTGTTAAATCATAAAAATTGTGGCAAGCTTTTGCATGCGTCTTATTTTGGTTAATAGAGGAATAGTACAGAAAACGAAGACTTAAGGCAGAGAAAAAAACCCTATCTTGCTGGGCACCGACTAACAATGTGTTCAGGGACATAATAGATAGCTTAGCCTATACTTCAAAAGGGCGGCTTTAATTGAAAACGGCTGCTCCATATTGTGTCGTCATTCTTAGAATTCAAGGAACATGCCTTTTTGACCGAACAAAGTCTTTATTCAAACAAGAATATCTTCTAATTCAAATTATTCAATTACTCAAAAGTCTTAAAACTCATGTAGAACATAATTGATTAAAGAAAAAAGATGAGAAGATGTCGATCTCTCGTGCATCTTAAATTTCCTGGTTTCTCACCAAGGTAAAGATAAAAGAAAAAGAAAGCAAAGATTACTCGTGCTTGTTGGTGAAGTTTCTAATTAATTGGACTATTAAGGACACCCAACGTACACTTTTTCAAGTCTTCCACAATGTATTAGTCTTTAGGTTGAAAGTATAGGAGGACGACCAATTTGTGAAAAAAAAAAATGTGTGTGAATTGTGATCATAAGTAAACTTATTTATTAAAAAAATAAACCTATGTTTAAGGGAATTTGACTAGAATAGGAGTCTGCAATCTGCATACACACCTTCAAGTGGGTTTAATCATAACTTAACCTTGACCCGTAAACTAAAATCATGCTTTAATGAATCAAACTAAGAACATTGATTAACCAAATCACATTAGAATAAGCTTTTGTTGCTAAACCATCAACATTAACAGTAGCTTAAAAGTTGAACCTGCCCTTCCCATCAAAACTATTAATTTCAAAAATTAAGAATAAAACAAAAGAGAGTAAATTCTCGCTAACAACCATGAATGATATTATAAGTCATCCCCTACTTGTGTAGTTGGATGTGACCAACATCATCAGGGTCGGCCCTAGACATTTTGGGGGCCTTAGGGGAGAACTAAAATGGAGCCTTCTCCAATTCTACTTAAATTTTTTTATAAAATAGGACACTCTCCTACTAATCCAAGTCTTCAAAACAAACTTATCTAAATTTTTTTAGAGAAAAATTATGACACTATACTAAAAAAAAAGTCTCATTGCTCATACAAAGCGCGTGTGATGAGACTAATTTATATATATTAGAGTAATTAATAATACTTTTTACTATAATAGATAAATTATATAGATTAATTAGTATAATGTTTAATTATATATATATATAAAAAAAGTGTTTTAAAATATTCAAAATAAGTGGTCAGATTTTTTTTAAAAAAAAAGAACAAATTTGGTAAATAAACTACCTTTCTAGAACCTTCATTTCAAATCATTTTTCTCATTCCTATGCTCCCACCAACGTGGCCACCTATGCTCCTCAACTTTCCCATTGCATATATTCTCTCATATATTTATTTATTACTTTTTTTAGAGTTTAGTAAGTTTACCATACTTCTTTCTTCTCAATTCTTTAGACTCTCAACTTTGTCTTCGTCTTTTTTCTTCTCAATTCTTCTTTTTTTTGAGGTTAAAGATGATATTTTTAGAATAATTGATTTTATTTAGGCCAAAATTTTTTTTGACATACTAATATTTACAAAAATGTTCCAGATTTTTTGTTCTTTAATCAAAAAGATATATAAGATTTTTTGGAGTTTCATCTGAAACATTTTTTTTTTTTAATGCGCCTTTTTCAAAATTTTGGGCCCCCTTCCACTTAGGGGCCTTAGAAAATGGCCTAATTGGCCTAGTGAAAGGGTTGTCCTTGAGCATCATGCCATCCTTTTTTATTTTCTTTCTTTTTTCTTTTTATGAAAAGCATCATTTTTTCTTTTTTGCTGAGATTAATGAAAAGCATCATGATTCATGGTTTACTGATTACAAATATGTAATCGATGATTGATTATAGTAAAATGCTTAATGTAAGTGCACAATTGCACCTGGCCCCAAGAACAGTTACGGGCTCAGGCCCAATGAGCCTTAAACAATATGATTTGTAGAGTGTGGGCTTGAAACCCAGGTTAGAAGTATTTGAGGATTAAATGACAAGCCAAAGATTGTAAACACTTGAAAACAACAAAGAATACTATAAATCAACCTGCTCGGACGTAAGCCGAGAGTTGTTCTTATATTATCTCTTTCTCCTTTTTCTTTTTCTTTCCTTTAGGTTACAAAGACGGGAGCCCCTTTTTCTGTTCTAAGTTGCTCCTTAAATACTCCTCTTTTTGATACTTTGTACACGTGTTGCCCCAACTCCCCCTTAGCCTAGATATTTCTTTTCTCAGTGCCTTTGAATGGTAACCAGAAGTTTCCCTTCCACTGTTCAGGTGTCACTTCCCCATTAATGCGGCCAGGGTGGTAGGTACAGGGTCTTTAATGTGGAGGTGGCAGCCTTTATCTTTGGTATTTCCTTAACATCGGTGCTTCTAGGACATTCAAGGGTTTCCCCCCTTTAACCATCGGTCTTGTCCGTGTCATTCCCTAACCTTTATCATGAAGTTCCGGGTTCTTCGGTGTCCGTCCGAAGAGAAATTCACCCTCGGCTGGATCCTCGGATCCTCGGCGTATGGGCCGACCCGTAGTACTAACAAGTTCTAAACCCAAGAACAGGTCGGCCTTCCTTAGTATGGCCCAAAGGCCCACATCCCCATCAGGGTCTTTTTACTCCCCACACTTAAATTAATACTAATTTTATTATAAAAGATAGACAATGAATATTATTAATGTTTCTTCAAATATTTAAATATATAATAAATAAATATTTAAATTATTTTTTATAATTGGTAACACATTTACTTATAAAATAATAAAATTTTTAATATCCCTAATTTCATGTTGGATTATAATAGGTTGAAACCCGCTCTAAAAAAAATGTCGGATTATAATATTGCCTGAGTTATTAAGACTGTTTAAATTTGGTCATTAAAGTATCAAAAAGAGGATTTATGTCAAAGATGTATGACTTTTATGTACACTCCTCAACCAATACGACGGAAAGGCAACCACCATACTTTACCATGTTGATGAACCAAAATCCACCCAATTAGTTTGACTGAAACTAAATTTTTTTATGACCATTTATTTATTTCTTTATTATTGTTATTGGGTTGGAGAGCTTTATCATGAATATCTTTGTTGAAAATACCAAAAAATGTCAGTTGAGTTACAAGACTCTTCATATTATTATTATTCTTAATAATTCGTTAATATTATTGTTTGAGTAGAGTACCACAAATTTTACTACAATAAACTTACAAACTAATGTGTCACTAATTACAAAGATTCAATTCAAATAATCATTTGTAAAGTGATTGTAATGTGTCACTAATCACATTTATTGTCACACCAAATTGTAAAGTTTAGATGATAAAACATAAAACTTGTGATAATTTTAGCATTTTACTTATTGTTTAGTGGAATTGACTGATTTTCATTAGGAAGAGAATTAAGGTTCGAATTCCCCCTCTCCTCACATGTTATAATAATTGAATAATCAAATAAAATCCATTAATCTTATTAAATACATAACCACTAAATCTATTTACACAATTTTTTTATATAATTTTTCACAATTTATTGAGATGATGAAGTGTAATTAATGAATAAAAATATGTTAATGGTGAACCCATATATAGATAATGTTAAACTAATTATAACTTATTATCTTTCTTC
Organism: Castanea sativa; assembly: GCF_040712315.1. Taxonomy (NCBI): domain Eukaryota; kingdom Viridiplantae; phylum Streptophyta; class Magnoliopsida; order Fagales; family Fagaceae; genus Castanea; species Castanea sativa. The sequence goes on along the minus strand of NC_134013.1, from coordinate 62,200,120 downwards.
TAAAAAAAATCATAACTTATTATCTCATTAAATTATAAATTTATTTGTGAAATCGTGTACCTAAGACTTTTTTTTTTTTTAGAATAGTGTCCTTAAGACTTTAATCTTACACACCTTAAAATTATATTACTCTCCGGTCTTACCATGACATACACAAGATTGAAAATTTGATGTCAAGTCTATGGCAATAAGCTCTATTAATCATGGTTTTAAAAATCGCTACTGTTAAAAAATCATTTTCGATCTCAGCTTTCATTTTTTTTTATCGGTTTTAAGGATTTTTACCGAACCGAATTAGTGCTCATTTTCCAATTCAACCAACTAGTTTGGCCCAGTTTTTAACATTATCCTATTAATTAAATAGCCTAATAACATAGGGTATATTTGACAAATTACAAATAAATAATCTTCATCCAAAAAAAAGTGATGTGCAAAAGCTTTTTTTTTAGAATATTAAATATTTTTAATACACACACGAGAAGAGGGAAGAAGGTCTTAAAAATACTTACAGTGATGTATATTTAAAATGACATAACTCTTAAATACACAGTATAGACTTTAAACTTTTTTAACTCACATTTATTTTCCAAGAAGTTAACCCACTATTTTTTTTAAATACTAAATATTTTTAACACGTACAAAAGAAGGAAGAAACTCTTAAAGAATTTCTTAAAAATCGCTACTGTTAAAAAATCATTTTCAATCTCAACTTTCATTTTTTTTTTTATCAATTTTAAGGATTTTTACCGAACCAAATTAGTGCTTAATTCCCAATTCAACCAACTAGTTTGGTCCAGTTTTTAACATTATCCTATTAATTAAATAGCCTGATAACATAGGGTATATTTGACAAATTACAAATAAATAATCTTCATCCAAAAAAAAAAAAAGTGATGTGCAAAAGTTTTTTTTTTAGAATACTAAATATTTTTAATACACACAAGAAGAATAAATAAGGTCTTAAAAAAACTTACAGTAATATATATTTAAATGACATTACTCTTAAATACACAATATAAATTTTAAATTTTTTTAACTCACACTTATTTTTTAATATGAAATTAACCCACTATTATTTTTTTTTTTAATACTATTTTCAACACGTACAAAAAGAATGAAGAAACTCTTAAAAGAATTTTAAGTGGTACCGTCCAAAATGTATTAAGTACTAGTAGTAAAGTAGTGGTAGGTTGCAAGTCATTTCAAAATTCAAACAAAATTGGAGGGTTAAAGTGGTAAAATAGAGCAATTTTTTTAATTATTATTATTATGAGCAATGAGAGCGGAAGTGGAGGACTGACCCACCTATCAACGGTCAAAGCAAACATACAGTTTTCGTTCTGTTCTAGAACTGCTTCTTTCTTTTGCTTTCCTTGTCAGCAACATCTGACTTTGACTGTTTCATTCATTTTTTTTACAACTGGAACTTGGAACAAGGTAACTCGCTCGCTCGCTCGCTCACTCACACAAAAGGATCTATGATCTATTACCATCCCCACCACGTGTCTCATTCTCTCCCTGCCACGTCATTCTCCATCCCAGATCTGAACCGTCCGAGTCATTCCCTTCTTTTCTCGGTCTATGATTTTCACGATCTCCTATGGCCCCACATAAAATACATTATTATCCTACAACTCATCGTCAATCATCGTTTTGAGTCATGGAAATAGCCAGGAGAGGAGTAATTAGTAGTCATATATGTATATATTTGTGATATTAACGGGTGCTCCTAGAATTATTTTTATAAATATTTTATTAAGAGAATAATACATTAATTAACCTCTGAACACGCGCGTGAGAGGAGTAATTAGTAGTCATATATATATTTGTCATATTAACGGGTGTTTTTAGAATTATTTTTATAAATATTTTATTAAGAGAATAATAAATTAACTAGCCTCTGAACACACGCTCACGCGCGTACTCAGAGGCTTTTTTATTTTTTGGGTAAATGTTAATTTAGAATATTCATTATAATCTCTAATTATTACATTTTTCAATTACAAAAAAAAAACTTAGGAGTGTGATGAAAAATATGTTTGTTGAAATAATCTTTCATCACACCCCTAAGTTTTTTTGGTGATTGAAAAATGTAATAATCAGATATTATAATGAATGCTCTAAATTAACATTTACCCAAAAAATAGAAAAGCCTCTGAGCACACGCGTGAGCGCGTGTTCAAAGGCTAGTATTATTAAAATACCTAAAAAATATGGATTTTTTTTTTGCTTGAAGTTGCAAAAAAAAAAAAAAAAAAAAAAGGAAACCAACGTTGATGGTTTTTTTTTTTTTTGCTTGAACTTGCAAAAAAATAGGAAACCAATGTTGATGGATTTTTTTTTCTTGAAGTTGCAAAAAAAAAAGAAGAAGGGAAACCAACGTTGATGGTTTTTTTTTGTTGCTTGAAGTTGCAAAAAAATAGGAAACCAATGGTGATGGTTTTTTTTTTTTTTTTGAAGTTGCAAAAAATAGGAAAGCAACGTTAAAGGACTGACTACCCTAAAAAAAAAAAAAAACGTTGATGCAAATTCATATTGGCAATTTTCACCACAATTTTAAAATTTTATCCTTATAGATAAGTTATATAGTATCATTCTTGCTTTAGCAAATTTGCATATATGACAATTACTTACAAAGTCATCAAATGTGCAATGAAAGGCACAAAAAAGAACAATATTAAATTTCATAAGGTAGGATATTTATATTACAAAAAATGTTTTCTAACAACTACTTTATAGATTGACTACCATTTCGTTCACCCGAATTCATCCAATGTGTCTGCTACGCAATCTAACCAAATTGTTGATATGTCACCCTAAAAAGAGAGTAAGGTTTAAATGTAAGAAAAACAACAAACAAAAATAATAAGAGGAAGAGAGGGCACCATTTAGAACACATACACTAAAATAATGAGCCAAACCTGATAACCACAAAGAAAAAAAATCAATATATATATCATTCCTATTGTTTAAAAAATAGTCATTAATTAGAGAAAATACTTAAACACCCATCAATGTTGGTTTCCTATTTTTTTGCAACTTCAAGCAAAAAAAAACCATCAACGTTGGTTTCCTTTTTTTATTTGCAACTTCAAGCAAAAAAAAAAAACCATGAACGTTGGTTTAATTTTTTTTGTTTGCAACTTCAAGCAAAAAAAAAAAGAGAAGATAATGTAAGATAATGATATAATAAAAGAAAATAAAAATAAAAAAAATATAAGAAAAGATAAGATAACCATCAACGTTGGTTTCTTAATTTTTTGCAACTTCAAGCAAAAAAAAAACTATCAACGTTGGTTTCCTTTTCTTTTTTTTTTTGCAATTTCAAGCAAAAAAAAAAAAAAACCATCAACGTTGGTTTCTTTTTTTTTTTTTTTATTTGCAACTTCAAGCAAAAATAAAAAGAGAAGATAAGGTAAGATAATGATATAATAAAAGAAAAGAAAAATAAAAAAAAATATAAGAAAAGATAAGATAACCATCAACGTTGGTTTTCTATTTTTTTGCAACTTCAAGCAAAAAAAAAAAAAACCATCAACGTTGGTTTCCTTTTTTTTTTTTGCAATTTCAAGCACAAAAAAAAAAAAAAACCATCAACGTTGGTTTCCTTTTTTTTTTTTGCAATTTCAAGCACAAAAAAAAAAAAAAACCATCAACGTTGGTTTAATTTTTTTTGTTTGCAACTAATTCAAGCAAAAAAAAAAAAGAGAAGATAAGGTAAGATAATAATATAATAAAAGAAAAGAAAAATTAAAAAATATAAGAAAAGATAAGATAACCATCAATGTTGGTTTCCTATTTTTTTGCAACTTCAAGCAAAAAAAAAAAAAGAACCATCAACGTTGCAGCAAAAAGATTAGGTTACAATGTGCCTATTTATAATTGTTTACATGAAGTAATTCAACTAAGCCGAATTCTAGTCTCCCAAACTAAGAATACATTCAAGATAACAGTGGCGGCGCCACATATAGGTCAGGGTGGTCCCAGGACCACCCTGACCTGAATTTTTTTTTTTTTATATATATAATAATAAAATTTTATTTATCCACCTTTAAAAAAAAAATTAGGAACACCCTAAAAAAAAAATTAGGAATACTCTCAAAATTTTTTTATATCAATAAAATTAAATTTTGGTAGATTATTTGTTACATTTTGGCTGGTACCAATTTTTAGAAGAAAAAAAGAAAAACTTTTAAACTAACAAATTTGTCAGCACAGCATGTCATTATTCGCGTCGAATGCCTAAAAACAAATCCAACTATCGCAAAGGTCGCCCTTTCTTCTTCTTCCTTTTCATCTTCTTTGCTTCGTCTCAGACGTTCTACTAGTCTACCTCTTCTTTCTTTTTTTACTCTAGTTTTTGCTTTGTCAAGTTTTTTCTTTAGTTTGTTTTTTAGACTTTTAGCTTGCTAATCCCACCCACGTGACAAAACTCAAAAAGCTAACAAAATATTTTGATTTCAAACTTATTTATTGAGTCTTGCCTCTTCCCAATATGATATACATATATACACTCTTATTGTATTATTTTTTGTTGTTGTTTTTCATTATATAATTACATATCTATGTTTTAATATTCTAAAACAGTAATTGTCATGTAATAACTTAATGATTTGAGTGTCAAAAAAGAAAAACTAAATGATTTGTTTTATTTGAGGTTCACTTATTTGGATCAATAATTTTATGTTGTATAAGAAAATATAAATATATATTATTTTTAATTTTTTTTAGAAATCCCGAACACTCTGAAATGGTACGTCGAAATAAATCTATACCGAAATATTCCATTCTACTAAACAAACCGAAACATGGTCTAAAACAATATTCATAACATTGCTTTCAAGCAAAAAGAAAAAGCTAAAAAAAATTCAAACTTAAATCTAAAAAGGAAAAAATTGTAACAGAGAATCTGAAGAAAAAAAATTATAACAGAGCAAGCCCACTGAGGAACACCCTGAGAAACAATCCTGGAGCCGCCACTGCAAGATAAAGTTCAAAAATTATTTAAGAAGTCAATTCTTGAGAACCAACAAGATCTAGGGAATATGCACACGCCAAAAAATTTACACAGACATAACCATTAAAAAAAAAACACAAACGTTACTAACTTGAGGGAAACAATCTTCAACCCTGAGCGTTATGATGGCAAGGCATTAAGCTTGGTGGCAAAAAAAAAACCTATACATATAATAGAACCTGTTTGATGTTGACCAAAAAAAAAATTCAGACTTAAAAAATGAACATGAGGGAAACGAACTTCATGCATACAGAGAGAGAGGGCTGAGATTTGATATAAGAAAAAGCTTACCGCAAATCTATGCTATTGTTGTTGTCGTTTGTATTGAAATCTAAAGTAAAAAGGTGGGTGAAAGGAGTTTGAAAACACAGAATTGAGAGAATTACATAACTAAAGAAGAAACAATTTGAGTTTGAAAGCTAACATAAGTGTACTGGAAGTGTGCTCCTACTTTGTAGATAGTGTTTTACGTGAAAGTTAAAAAACAATTTTTACCAAGTTTTGCTCCTACTTAAACATAGATTGTAGGGGTATTTTAGACAAAAGAAGAAAAAATCTTTTACCAAACTATCATTTAGTTCTATCTCTACTTAAACCTAGGGGTGTAGGGGTATTTTGGAACAAAAAAAAATCTACTCAAAACAGGTGCAGCCGCTTAAATAGTAGTATATATAAATATTGTTGACAGTTTTTTATATTTTTCATGAAAGTAATGTCAAAACTTTCTTATTATTTATACTACTATTTAAGGGGCTTTCTCTATTTGGATTTCTCATTTTTAAGTTAAAAAATGCTCATACAATCCTATGTTTAAGTAGAGACAAAACTAACGGACAATCCGGTAAAAATGCAACTCTAACTCCTACTAAAACATTGCCTGAAAAATATGACCACTCTCCTATTAATTTTTAAATTAATTTATTCACTTATAAATTATATTTTTAAAATAAAAATTATATATATAAAATAATTAAATACAATTTTTTTTTACAGAATAAGACCACTAAAAAAAAGTCTCATCGCACGCGCAAAACACATGTGATGAGGCTAGTTATTTATTAACAATTGCCCTAAAAGTATCTGTTAACATGATTCTTATTAATAAACCATATTAAAAAAGTTTCGACATCACTTTCATGAAAAATATAAAAAACTGTCAAAAAATTTATTACTTTATCATTTTCTTATAAAATATTTCTAAAAATAATTCTTAAATTAATACCCTTAGACTTCGTTTGGAAGTTTATAAGAGAGTGGAATATAATGGAATAGAATGACCATAAGGGAATATAAATTAATGCTCTGTTTGTTTTAGTGATAATATATTTTCTTGAAAATGAGTCATTTTTCAAAAAGTATTTTCTATAAAACTATCTAATTTTTCTATGTTTGGTAGCAACCTTAAATAAGTTAAAAATTCTAACTTATCTTATTTAGTTTACTATGCAATGGAGTTGTTTTCCAAAAAAAATTAGCGGAAAACAATTTCTAAAAATAAGTTATTATTTTTTTATTGACTGAAGATAGTTTTTCGTTGACTAATTTTTTCTAATGCTACCAAATACTAAAAAAAGGAAAATTATTTTTGTACAAGGTTTTTCATAAAAATAAATAGAGTGAAAATGTTTTTAAGTAAAGGAAATGAATGGAATGGAATGAAATGAAATTAAGTAACTTTGATTGGATGTTTTAAAATAAATGAATGGAAATGAATTGAATGTAAGTAATTTTGTTTTGGAGTAACATAGAGGGAATGAAATGAAATCACTTTTTGACAATATTACTATTAAACCTCTACTTTAAAATTAATAGTTGTATATATAGGGGTATTTTAGAAGTTTTAGTAAAAAATTCATTAAATCTAATTTAATTTCATCCCATTCATCCTAATTTTAGGGAGAATAAAAATTGGAGATTTTAAAGGAATAGAGAGGAATGAGTGTTTCCTCCTACCTATTCCGTTCCATTCCCTCTCACTTAAACTTCCAAATAAGGGAATGAATTTTTCATTCCCTCCATTAAAACTTTCAAACAAGAGAAGGGAAGGGAAGAATATTATATATATATATATATATATATTTAATTTCTTTCCATTCTCTCCTCCCAAACAAGGACTTAGAACATTCATTAAAATTTCCCTTTATTTTTTGTAGCAAACTAAAACCACTAAAATAATTGAGAAAATCTATAAACAACAAATTTGACAAAACTTGTCATAAAATTTTCATAGTCATTGACACGATAGATTGTTAGTAGTAGGAAAATAAAGCAATATAAGTGAAACTTTTCATAATTATTGACTTAACTATTAAAAGTGATATAAGTGATAGGTTTATAAAAGAAATAGTAAAAGTTTGTGAACTTAACTATTATGAAAAATGTTGTGCAAATATTCATGTATGGAAGAGTACTTTCATAAGTGCTTATATAATAGAAAAGTATTACATTTTAGTCAACTAAGTTCAAAATTCACCCACATCATACTATGCAAAATTTGTGAATAAATATATGGTTGTAACTAGTGTAAATTTGCATTGATACTATTCATTTTGTATTTAATTTTTTTATCATTTATTTATATATTTCGAAGATGAAAGAAAAGAGTGGATGATGATTGTTGTATGTGAGGAAAAATAAATAATTAAGAAAATTTGATATTTTAATAAAATATAGTATAAAATAGATAATCTGATATGAGATGTTTTGAAAACTGAGTATCTAAATAAAAAAAAAAAGTTTTTATACTAAAATATACATAAATATTTGTACGAGCATAAATTTTTTTTTAAGGAAGTATATAAACTTTATACAAATGCCCTAACATTACTAAAAAGATCATAATACATTTTTATAATAGTTGAGTTGGCCAAGTTTCTCTTTTGGTCCTCGAAATCCAGAGTGCTAAAGAAAAATTATAACTCTCTGGCAGCGAGTCCACTAAAATCCCTACACGCGCGCGTAACGCCACAGTTATTCAAAGTAGAGAAGCGGAGGATCTCTGACTTTATTTAATGCTCCATGTGTATGAACGAACGAACGAACGAACGAATATGTACACTAACATGTACCATAATGTCAGTCTTTCTTTTTTTTCTCAATCCCATACTCTCTCACTTACTTAAATACAATCCAACCTTTTCTCCACCGTCCATTTGTCAAAATCTAAACCGTCAAAGTGTTCACATTCCCAAATTACCCCTTTATATACACGTGTCTCATTATCAACGGTGACTTTTCATATTCCGGAATAACATAATAGAATTACCCACTATTTTTCCATATATTTTTTGTAATTTTTCTCTTTTTCTCATTCGTTTCGTTTTCTCATTAGGCTTCATTCGTTTTCTTCTCTGATCTGTTACGAGTCGTTTTGACCCAAAAAAAAAGAAAAAAGAAAAAAAAAGAGCACTATTATTTTTATTTTGAATGCCGTTGAAATATAAGAAATGAAATCCGAACTTTTCTGCTCGTAGATTTGGGAAGCTTAAGAAGAAGACTGGGATATTGAATTCCAAGGTAATTTGGTTTTTGTTGGAGGCTCTGTTGCTCTCCGGCTTTTTGCACATCTTTTAGGGTTTTTTTTTTTTTGTTTTGTTTTGTTTGTATCGCGGGGAAAAAAAAAAAATGAAGTCCTCGCTTGGAAAGCTTCGGAGATTGGCACTTCACAAAAACGATGCGAAAGAGAAAAGAGAGTTTCAACCTTCGGCACACTTGGATGAGCTCGCTCAGGCTGCTCAGGTACTTACTTTCCAAACTACTCTTCTAACTTTGAACTTTTGCCACATCCATAACGGTATTCAATGTCAAACATTTTTTTTTTTTATTTTTAAGTTAGGTTTTGAATTTTTGTTTGTAAATTGTTTTTATGCTTCAGAGTTAATTGAAAGCTTTTTAAAAAAAAAAAAATTCAAGCTGAACTTAAAGATTAGATTTGGCAGTGAATTGAACATCTTTCCCTAAAATCTCCGTCTAATTGCTGAAATTTTATTTTGAATTATAGAAGAAAATTACGGTTTAATTAATATGAATTATTTCGGATTCAAATGAGGTGGTGAAGGATTAGTTTGTGTTATCATTTTGAGAAATTATTGCAATCTGGTAATGGCTTTTGAGTGTTTTCTAGGTATGGAATGGTCAGGTTTGATTTTGGAACAGTGGTTCTCTCCAAAAAAAGAAAAAAGAAATAGTGCTAGTTGGAGCTAAAAAAAAAAAATAATAATAATAATATACTATGTCATAATTATAATATGGGTTCCCAATATCCTCTTTTAAATTGTGAGTTTATATTTAATTTAGGGTAATTACAATAAAAAAATAAAAAATATTCCTGATGTTTGGGCTAATGCCGGGTACTATCAATTTTTTGTTTTCTTCCTGAAAGTATTCAATTTGCTCTCTCAGCACAAATGTCACTTAATGCTGTTTGAAAATTCTCATGTTCCTCTTACTTCCTTCTCCATCTCTGTCAATGTCTGCTATTTGTCTAACCAGACACTCCCTTGCGTATATAATTGATATAATGTAGTCATTGTGAGACTTGTTCAAGCAAGACTAGTCTTTGGAAGGAAAAATTAAGGACTTGAGGGGGCATGGAGCTTTCAAGTGGTGTTAAGTGTCATTTGTGCTTAAGGAGAAAATTGGATATTTTTTAAAAGTCTTGGTAGTACCTGGTATTAGCCCAAACTTTAGGGGTGTTTTTTTGTTTTTTTTTTTCTTCCTATAATTTACTATTATACTCAGTGAAGTGTGAGGGTTATTCCAAAATTATGTTTGTTTGTTAAATTGTGGATTTTAATCCTTTGATAGAAATGCACGGCAAGAGATATTTTCAGGAAAAGAAACTTTATAAAAAAGCTTATTTGCATGATTAATAAGTTATTTATGCAGTACATTGCATAGGTAATTTTGAAATAATCAAGGGCAAATAGATTGAACACAATTTTGAAATAATTTTGACTAAGGTTACTGAGGTCAGCAAGAGTAACGTTCCATAACACAAGTGCATATTTTATTACTTCATGTCTTTACATTTAATTATTGACCAATGAAAACTCATTCTTATGCGGTAACTTGTGGAAAGTGAATGGTTTTTGTTTGCCATCTAGCTCCCTTAATGAGACTATTTTCATCATTGTTATATTTCATATTTGCAGGACATGCAAGAGATGAGAAATTGCTACGATAGCTTACTTTCCGCAGCTGCTGCCACTGCAAATAGTGCATATGGTAATCATTTACTACCTTCATGTGTATCGTACAGGTCATATATGATTTTTTTTATTAATAAAACCGGTATGCTTTTTGATAACATCAATATGGCTACGTTCTCTGTGGTATTTTTCTGACCAAATAGCCATATTTGAAACACAAACTAATTTGAAAGTTCTGAGTAACCTTGGCACCAAACAGAAATAACTCTAAGTTGAATGTGTAGTTGTGTACCTATATATCACACATCTGCTCGTCGTGGATCATTTTTTGACATGTTGCACCTTCTCTAATAAAACCTTCCTCTTGGATCCAGTTAATGGGTGCCCTTGGGGCATTTATTAATGGACCAATTTAAGAAAGTTTTGATACCACTTTTATGGGAAATATAAAAAGTTGTCAAAAAATTAGTTACTTTTTTCTTTTACCATAAAAAGTTTCTAAAAATAGTTCCTAAACCAATGTCTTAGGGCATCCGTTAACTTTTCCCTTTAATTATACTTGATACATGAAGTCTGCAGTGTCATATATTACTTCTTTAGCTTATCATCATTGAGGTCTCCTTTTTGACTCCAACTGCACTCTCAGAATTCTCAGAGTCACTGCGGGAAATGGGGAATTGTCTATTGGAGAAGACCACATTACATGACGATGAAGAAAGTGGTAAATAAATCAAAACTTTTATGACTTTGTTTTTCCTTTTTTGCCCACCGTTTGGGGGGGGGGGGGGTGACTTTGAATTTTTGATTTTCTAAGCCTTCTATGGCTTGTGCTGTAATTGGTACACATTTATCAACAGGTAGAATTTTGCTAATGCTAGGGAAAGTACAGTTTGAACTTCAAAAACTTGTCGATTGCTATGTAAGTGCTTATTGTTATTATGTAATATGTAGCACGTGTTTTGATATCTTTTATAGTGTCTTCAATCTGATATTGACCTTTTGCCTTTTATATTGCAGCGCTCTAATATATTCTTAACAATTACAAATCCATCAGAGTCTCTTCTCAATGAACTTCGGACGGTAGAGGTTTGTTCACACGGATATCTCTCTTTTATTCCTACTGTAAAGTTTCTAGTAATTTCCTTACTTGGTGATATAAAAGTTACAAAAAGAAGTCCTTTTTGTTGAAATGAAGATTATGGTGATGATTATGATGTATATTCTAGGCATCTTTGTTGTTAGGCCTGTGGTGGAATTCTTAATGCGTTTGTACATCTTGGCTTATAGCTGGGTTGGGTTCAGCTAATTTGTCTGCCTTAGCCAGTTTGGGACCTAATGACTTAAGCTTGCCTTTTTCCTTTGAATACAGTGTTCATATAATTTAAACCTACCAATTAATGAGGGAGTGTGAGTTGATTGAAGTTGAGGGAACGAAAAAAAGATAGAGGAAGGCCAAAAATAACATTAGTAGGAGCATAGTTGTCAATATCGTAAATTAAGCGATACGTATTGTACAATATGTATGGGATTGTGCATGGTATTGTGCGTAAAAAGTTCCGTATCGTATCAACATATCGTAAGTGCTCATGAATCGTACGATACAATGTGCATATCGTATGCATCGTATTATATTGTAAAATCGTATGTATCATACGATACATAGACAACAAATGCTTTAAAATGTGATTTTTTTTGTTAAAATTTATATTTTTATTTGAATCTAAAATAAGTTGTTAGATTTGTTTTTAACACAAAATTATTAGGTTACTTAATTTTGCCTAATAAAATAACATATTCATAAGTTTTGTTTTCCCCACTCTTTCTCCTACAAAATTTGGACTACACAGTACACACTTACACTTCACTTTAATATTTACACATTTATTTTCTATACTATGAATAAGATATTAATTGAAAATATAGTTATTTTTTATTTTTGTCATTATTGTTATAAGTCCAAGAAACTAGAATGCCAAGAAGATTTTTTTTTTTTTTTTTAAAACAAGACAAGATGGTAAATGTTAATGATGATGAAGAAAATTTTAATGAAGAAATAAGTTTGCAAAATGATAAACGTGATGATAGCATTGACTTAAATGGGGTTGATTAGGCAATATGATGAAAAAAATTATTATTTTTGGGTCATTTGTAATATATTATCACTTTTGAATTTAAGCAATTTGAATGTATATATTATAAACACCTACTAGTTTGATTTATTTAGTTAGCTTGTTAAATATTATTACATAAGCGATGAATTAATTAGTTATTAGTTGAATATATTCAAAATTTATAATGAATATATCCTTTATATATGTATATCTGTAATTTTTTTTTAAATTTGATTAAATGTTCGTATATCTTGCAATAAATGATACGATACACGATACAGACAAATAAAAATCAATTCACGATACAATTCATGTTTTGATAACTATGAGTAGAAGTAGGAACAAGGATATGACAAGTATGATTTTTTGGATAGAATGGCAGAAAATAATACATATGGCTGAACTTAACTAATCTGTTGAGGTTCCGTAGCCAACCCAGAAAATGTGGGATAGAGGCTTGATTGTTTTTATTGCAATCAAATGCTTTTTCTTACCTTCCTAGGAAGGTCCCCATCATCTTTACTATTTAGATACATTAGACACATTGACTATATTGATTTATCCAGCATTGGCTTGTGAATAATGCTTACTGTTCCTTATCTTGTTTGCTGGTGCAGGATATGAAAATACAATGTGATGAGAAGAGGTCAGTAGCTTTCTATTATGATCCATTTGTTAGATTTGAAGTAAATATCTTCTAAATTTGGTGCATCATCTTCAGAGATGTATACAAGTACATGATGGCACAACATAAGGAAAAAGGAAGGTCTAAAAGTGGGAAAAGTGAAACTTTTACTGTAGATCAATTGCAAACCGCTCAAGATGAATATGATGATCATGCGACGCTATGTGTTTTCCGGTTAAAATCTCTTAAGCAAGGGCAGTCTCGAAGTCTTTTAACACAAGCAGCTCGTCACCATGCGGCTCAGGTTTTCTTTAAATCTCTAAAATTTTCAAATTTCAATTTTCATGACCTTTGTTCTTCTCATTAGTTTAACAATAATGCATATCTTCTTATCCCTTTTTGTTCTACTTTGAGTTCAGTTGAATTTCTTTCGGAGGGGACTCAAATCACTTGAGGCTGTTGAGCCACATGTTAGACGGGCTACAGAACAGCACCATATTGATTACCAATTCTGTGGACTCGAAGAGGATGATGGGGGTGATGGTGAGAATAGCTATAATCCTAATGATGACGGGGAATTGAGTTTTAACTTTGGACCAAATATGCAGGGGCTTGATGGTGTTTCCATGTCAAGGAATTCAATGGAGGTAAGTGTAAATTCTAATTCAAAAAAAGAGATTTGTTCATGATTCAATTTAGAGCCCAAAAGTGAAGTAAATAGATTAGGAAGGGAAGGTACTTGACAAATTTTTCTTGTTGGAATCCCTGCCTGAATCCTCTAAATATCTATCTAGTTTGGTTGTGCTGGTGGTCCAATTTTAGCCATGGGCGAGGTCGTAATCAATGCATACCCAGGAACAAGGGATTCTTATTTATTTATTTTTCGTTTGGGGGGTGGAGGGGTGGGGGGGAAGAATGGGTGGCCCCTAGGCTTCCACGTTTGGTGATCATCATTTCATGAGTGTTTATTGTGATTTGGACTTTTTATTTCATTTTAGTTATACTATGCCTTTTTTTCTGTGTCAATGATTTGGTGGCTATTCCCCAGGTGGATGAAGCGGGCCTTTCACCTTCAGCAACAGAAAATGCAGAGGTATGGTCCAGCATGGCTTTAATTTTTCAACCTTTCTGGTGAAATGTCACTTAACTTTGTGCTGCCAAAGTGAAAAAACACAAATAAGTTAACCAAATCCACAATTTTGTCAACCTCCATTAAAACCAGCATTATGTTTGGTAGAGGCGATAAGTGCAGTAATGGGATGGTGGGGCTGGAAGAGGAATGCAGAAAAATTCTATCCAGTATCTGGTTTGAAAAAGAAAATGGAAGGAAAAGTGGGATGAGATATCCTTCTGGAATATTGTTTGTTTGTCCCTTTAGGTGTCAACTAATAATGTTTTATATTTTGAGTTCACAAATGTTAACTTTTCAGCTTCTAGAATTCACGTCTTAGAGTTTCCTTGTGTAGATGAATGTTGACAAAAACCAAGAGGATCTCAGAGTCTCAGGTAGAGAGCCTAGAGCGGGTAGCCATTCAGCCCCAATATTTGCAGAAAAGAAGTTTGATCCAGCAGAAAAAATAAGAAATATGCAACCGTCATCCACTCGGAAGTCTAACACATATGTGCTGCCCACACCTATTGATGCAAGGCATTCAAGTTCATCAAGAACAAGTAATTCAGTTCCCCGCTCAAGGCCAAGTGGAGTCACCCACAATTTGTGGCATTCTTCCCCGTTGGAAGATAAGAAGCATGAGAAGCATTCTGGCAATGGTAACTTGTCAGGACCCAGTATCTCAAAATCACAGTTAATAGCCAAAGAGAGTGACAGTAATGATACCTCCACCCCACTACCTCCTCCTCTGGCAGAGGGACTTTCACTTCTGCAACACGATACATTTAATGCTTCTGATACTAAAAAATTCAAACGACAAGCTTTCTCTGGTCCATTAATAAGTAAGCCAGGGTCAACAAAGCCCGCTTTATCTGCCAGTGGTCCCATTGCATCTACTGAATTGCCCCAGTTAGTTTCAGGAATGTTTTCTCGGTTGCCAATTCCTCAACCTTCTTCATCTCCAAAAGTATCTCCAAGTGCTTCACCTCCCCTTGGTTCTTCACCTAAAATAAGCGAGCTTCATGAGCTTCCTAGACCCCCAGGTAATTTTGCCCCTAAACGAGCAAAATCTCCTGATTTAATTGGTCATTCTGCTCCTTTGTCCTTCAGAAATCAGGAGCTTTCTGCAATGAATAAAATCCCTTTGGAGGCATCAAGTGTGGCATCTCCACTTCCAATTCCTCCATTAATTGTTCCTCGGAGTTTCTCCATACCCTCAAGTGGTCAGAGAGCAATGGCAATACATGTTGCAAAGTTTTTGGGTTCTCCTCAAGTTCCGCACAAGGCTGAAGAAGTTGCTTCACCTCCGTTGACCCCTCTTTCTCTCTCAAACGTTAAGCCAGCTTCAACTGTTAATGAAGTGGCCTCTCAATTTGGTCAAATCCGAGGTGAGTGAGGTACCATATTGTTTTAGAAGTTGAAATATTAATCTACTTAGAAGAATTACATTGCACGTATGATTGATGATGAACATTGGAAGTCTTTAATGCTTCATGTATTTTCAACCCATTTTCAGTTCCTTATGATTGAGTTGGTACCAGCAGGCATAATAGATGCTATATGAGTTAAATCTAGAAATTTTATGTTGCTCTACTCTAGGTTGATATTACTTTTGAGGCCATGCATAGTTGTAGCATGTTATTTTTTTTCCCATTAGTCATTACCACACTAGTACTATTTCTTAATTTGAAAGTCTTCAGTAAATGCAGGTGGGAGCTGATACTAAACATGTGAAGCCTTTTTTCCCCAGTCGGTTGGCCTGGCAGGAGATTGTTTTGGGTCATTATCTTCATGTTGGGTACAGATCTGTACATATGATGTTTTATGTATCGTTTAGTTTCTCATCTCAGTCTTTGTTCATTGTTTGTTAATGGATAATGATGAGAACTAAACTCTACTCACTTGTGACATTTTAATCTGTCAGGCATACCGTAAAATGAAGAATTTTGTTTACATTTACAAAGAATTGCTAGTACAGAGCGTATTGTGCTTTCTTTTAGGCCAGAGCAGATCGCAAGATTATGAATAGTGCATTCTTTAGGCCAGAGCAGATTGCAAGATTATGAATACTCGAGGGGTCTCATATTTTGTATTATAATCATTGATCCCAAAATAGCGCATTTAATGGGGTATTTTTTTTTTTTTTGGGGGGGGGGTGGGGGGGTTGCTGTTTGTTTGGGAAAGTGCAAAATTCTGATGTTTGAAGGGGAAAATTATTATGAGTAAACAAATTCATTAAAAGCTCGAAGGTTGAGTATACAAAGGATCTATGGTTTTTTATTTTTTATTTTATTTTACTAAAAAGATCTGTAAGTTCTAACAAGTTTGAGAAAGATGAACAACCACTAGCAACTAATCCAAACATAAACGATTTACAACCACAGTAGCTTAATTAAACTTTGTTTTTCCGACTTTTCTTGCAATCTTCAAAGCTACATGTGTTGCATTCTCTCTAAATGCACCATGTGTTAGTACACCACATTACATAAATGAGTGCCCCACTCCATATGCCTGCATTACGAATCTTGCCAAATCTTCCTTTTGCAACAAGGGAGAGTAGATCCGCCACCCAGTTAGGCATGATCCCCAGCACCCCAATTAGATCATATCTTTTACTATGGAACACCTCCAGCCGTGCCAAACCTCTACGGTTCTACCACTTAGACATCAACGATTGCCGATTGGTGCTACTCTAAATCTTTCAAATAAAACTGAGATTTATTACACAAAATGGAACATTCTCCTTGATTCCCTATGGATTATTTGATTAGTTCGAAATGATCTAGTTTTAAGGAATGAACATCACCCTTTAACTTCATTTCGCCACTCCAATTTACATCTTGTTATTGAGTTCACTTATCTCAATACCCGGGTCAACCTCACCTTAAAGAGCTTCTAAGTGGGTCACATGGTCCCTTGCGGACAACAGTTACATTAAAATAAAGGATTGTGTTAACAAGCATTATAAGGTTCCCATTAACAACAGTTTTATGTCATTTTTTAGCAGCCTTATAGGCTGTGAGGTTAACTTTATATGGAGAAAGAAATATTAACATAGACTGTGAGGTCAGCTTTTTGTTTTTTTTCTTCCATTTATCCTTTTTTTTTTATTGAGTGAGACCCGCATTAATCCAACCTTAACAAGCACCATGCAGTGCTTGTTAACATTTGCCTAGATAAAATATTGAAGGTAGTGCAAAAGTTTATCCGAGAATAGCAAGTGCTGTAACCTGTAGGTACCTAATGCATCAATGAACTTAGACCCTTTTTGCTTATTTTGGTTGTGCTAATGTAATAAGCATGTTTGGATGATCAATCCCTTGTTGATTTATCATTGTGGTTATGCTTCTCTGACATTTTTTGTTATCTAAATGATCGTGTTGTACTTGATGCTTTATATCTGTCTATTTCCCATGCATTTGATTGCTCTTGTTTGAGTGTCTCAAGAAAGACAAGTTGAAGACTTCAAATTTCTTCATCAGCTTAGGTGTGAGGGAGTTGTTTCCAATGTCTCAACTCACATTTAAGTTTGTATAGGGTGTTTTGTCATGGAATTGCCAAAGTAGAAGATTGTTAGGATTTTTACTATTGGCATATTTTGTATAAACTTTTCCTTGTATTTTCTCATTGTTATTTTCGTTGTAATATTTGTGGGTTCATTGTACTTGATTAAGAAGTCAAAGTGCTAAAAAGTGAAGTTGTTAAACTGAGCATCTCGATTAACTGTGATCGTCATCTCAGGCGAGTTTAGAGTTTGAAAAGCTGTTGAAACAGCAATCTTAACAAAAATCTGCAATAACTTTTTTTATTTTTTATTTTTATAGTACAATCCGCAATAACTTAATTGAGCAAGTTTTGCAAACTTAAAACAATTAGTTATTTTCATCCGCTACTATACCTATCCCTTAAATCTCTCTCGTATATTGTTCTAAGTTCTAACCCATGAAATTCAGGCTTCAACAACCTAGATTCCATTTGTTCTCTCTACCTTGTCCCTCTCAAATTGTTAAATTCTATGAGAGGAGATTAAATCTAGTACATGTGCAGTGTCCTTTAGAGTTTTTTATTGTTGTTTGGTGCTTGGGAATCATTGAAGCAATCTCAAAATCTCCAAGAAGTCTTGAAGTGTCCAAGGAGTCTCGATTTAGCAATTAATGGCTCAATTCTAGTGACTAATAAGGAGAAAGACTCCTAGAATCAATTGCTATCAGGAGCTCAAGGCTTAAATACATAGTTATTACTCAACTTGTAGGGTTTTGTAAGTGATTTGTACCGTAACTATTCTTGTTAGTGGATCATTTAATATTATAGGCCCAAAGAGTTATTTTTTGTTCATTTTGGGTATTTCTCTTTGTGAACACTTCTAATGTTCTTGTAGCTTGTAGGTATGTTGATTATTTGGGCTTGTTTTGATTATCCATCCATGCATATGCTAATTAGCTAATTAGTTTATAATCAAACTTTAATTGGTAATTATTTTAAAATTTACATTAGCCATAGAATTGAGTATAAATCGGTCATTCTCATACATCAATTTATATTCTAACATTGTTACTTTTCTGTAGAAAAATTCTATTTTTGTTACCGATCATATAATGAGCTTGCTCATCTTTTAACTTTTTGAGCATCTGTTTATCCAACTTGGGAACCCCAATCCATCTCTTCCTCTCTTAGATGGTTTTTTGTAAGGAAATTGATGGATTGATTCCCCCTTTGTTGTTTCTGCCTTTTTTGGACCTAGGGCTCCCCTTCTTTCTTAACAATATCATCTTACTTGAATAAATAACTAAAATTTGCAATATCCCTTTCTTCATTCTTATTTGACTAAAATATTGGTTATGCTAAGGCTGATGCTCCAGCAACTAGCAAGGGGAAGTTAGTTCCAACGGTTTATACAGTTAAGAACTTTAACTTAATTGTTAGACCACACACAGTCAATTGTAAGTGGCCGGGTACTAAACCGAGAGAAACGAACTTGAAGTTGCAAACACTGTGAGGCGTGAGGAAACCGATAAACTAAACAAAAACAACTTATCTATAACCCTTCATGTCCGTGTCCGTGTCCATGGAGCTAATAACCTCATGCAACTGCAATACCCTCCAATTCCAACGTCCCTTTCATGCTGTGGCTTCGAGTTTCAGCCTCTCCCAGACCCATTTCCCACACTCCTTATCCACTCGTAATTACCACACCCTCCGCTTCCACCCACCTCTTCCAAGCTCTCCTTTCCACACTCAATCTCGCTCCACCACTTGCTCTGTGGCCAATGATAGCACTCTCAGTGAGTCCTTTTCAAAAACCCATGTTGCTTTTTCTTTTTTGGGTTGGAATGTTTATTTAATTAGTGTTTTGTTGAATTGAGGTTTTTTTTTTTTTTTTTTGTTGTTGGGTGTGTTTGTTGGATAGAGTTATAGATAGAAGCAAGATTGAGGTTTGTGTTTTGTTTTTGTTGCATTATGCTATTTTTTTTCGTTTCTCAACCTCGTGTTTTCAGCAACAAAACAGATTTTAACTGTTGAAGCATTTTAAGTTAATTGGAATTTTTCATCCAATTCTTATGGGTCGTTTAAAGACTGAATTACTTTATGAATTTACCTAAAATGAATTGGGGTTCTCAGAGATTTCCTTCGTTTTGTTTTAATAGGTAGTGAACTCTTTATGTGATTATAATTGTTGGATGTTTGTAACGTTCTGAAATGCATGTTAGTTGTTTGATGTTGGTTTCCAAGTTGGTGAGTCATGGATTTTGTTGGTCTAATGTGTGCCAACTTCCTCATTAAGTTATTATATTTGCATAATTCAAATATGAGTAATCATTTCCATATTCACATGATTCAATGATGCTCCATGTAAAGTGAGTAGAGGAAGGGAAGATTAACTGTTCTGTGTGATAGAGTGAAAATAAATTAGATTGGGTGGTGAAGTTTCAATTAGCTTGATTAGATTTACAATTTTTAAGGGTTTTGAAGTAGTAAAATTACTAAAATTAAAAATTCAATTATGAGTATTCATTTCCATATTCACATGATCCAATTATGCTCCCTGCAAAGTGGATTGAGTGGTGAAGTTTCAATCAGCTTAAATTGATTTACAATATTTGAGGGTTTTTAAGTAGCAAACTCATACGTTCTAATTTCATTATTTGTGTCGCCCCTCCCTTTTATTCATTTTTGTCCCCTTTAAAGATCCAAAGACGAAGGACGCTGTGCTTGAACCTTCGCTTGCATTGAAGGTGAGATGTCATTTCCTTGTGCCTCAATCTTTTATGCATTTTGTTCTCTCTGAAAAAATGAGTTATTTTAAGAAAGAAAATGCTTCTTTAGTGAAGGAAGCCAAAACTGGGAATTTTGTTTCCCTTTCATATATAGTTTTTATGATGACCATGGCTTGAGAAGATATGCTACTCCTGTTGGCTTCTTGTGGTTTGAAGTTCTCATTTTAACTGTTCAGTTTTAATCCAGAAGAAAGCTATGGATATATCCCCTGAACTGAAAGGAACTTCCATATTTCTTGTGGGTAAGAATCACTTGATGCTTGGTGATGCTTCTGAACTTATGGATCTCATGGTGATTATGGTTATGTTCTTATGTGTTAAGGGATGAAAAACTCCATAAAGACCAGTTTGGGGAAACTTCTAGCAGGTGTATTACGATATTATTACTTTGACAGGTATCCATGAGCTGTAACTATGAAAATTCAGGAGAAGATCAAGTAATCCCTATAGCTAAATTTTTGTTTTGGGTTCTTCTACATCCAGTGATGGTTTGGTTGAGGAAGCTGCCGGAGGTGAATCTGCTGCCAAATCTTTAAAGGAAAGTGATGAAAAGGCCTTTTGTGAGTCTGAGGTGATTGCTTGAAATTTGAAACTTACTTATAGTTGCTTTCTGTTGCTTTTGTATTAAAGCTCTATTACAGATTAAGACTGGTTACATCAGTTGTGTTCAAAGAATATTCAACTTAGAAGGCAGTTCACTTAAAGAATGAACCTCAATGATCAATCTCCAGATCAGTATCAGTGATAGCATTTTTGCCATATTTAATATTTAAACTGCATTGGTTAATCCTCCAAATAAGTCAGCTGATACAGTAACTTGAAGTAGTGAAGCATTTAGATATCCTAAGAATTTTTGGCATGTTGCTGCAGACTGAAGTGTTGAAGCAGTTATCATCCATGGGTCGACTAGTGATTTGTGCTGGAGATGGTGCAGTTCAGAGTTCTACTAATCTGTAGGAATACTGCTTCCACTTATTTCTTAATTCACAGCCTATAGTCCGCTGCATAAGTAATCTATCATTATTAATTTCCTGCTTTTTTCGATTTACTTTCGTCATATATAGGGCTTTTCTGAGATATGGAATCTCGATATGTGTTGATGTGCCCTTAGACATGGTTGCCAGGGAGGTGATTAAAGACCAGTCTCAACTTTCTGATTCAGAAATATATACTTCTGAAGCTTATTCTGAGGTTTTAACTTCCTCTCTTATTTTCAATAGTAGAACCTGCCTAGTCTTTCTCAAACTTTCACTAAATTTTAGTAATCTTGAGCCCTTTTAAATATTAACAGCTCTGATAAATGATAACCAGGTTTTGACTCAGTTAATTGCACTTCATGAAGAAATGAGAGGTGGATATGGTACAGCTGATGCAACTGTTTCACTACAAAGTATATCCCCATAATATCTTGTACTCACTTCATCATGTAGTCAACTGTATTTTCTTGGTGGTTCTAACAGCTACCGATTCTTTGCAGAGGTTGCTACTCAATTAGGTTATGATGATATGGACGCAGTTACCATCGAAGACATGGCTTTAGAGGTGAAAAAATATAGTTACAATGAGAAAATGCTTCGATTTTTGATCTAGATAATAAGACTTAAGTCACTAAGCATGTCTTTCTTTTCTTTTTCTTTTTTAATTTCCTCATTTTATTTACTAATATTTCAGGTTCTCAAGGAGATTGAAAAATTGACAAGAGTTAAGAAGATGATGGAAGAAGCAGCAAGACCCTTTTAACTAGCTACATCTGTGCTTTCATCACTTGTACCGAATTCCGTCACTTAACTCACCATAATTTTTGGGACATGATCCATACTCTAAGAGCTTTTCTGCTTGCCTTGACTGAAAACTTGGAATAAAATTTAATAGTAGCAATCTGTATAAAAACACTAACATTTTTCATTATTTACGTATTCTAATATGTTAATATCCTCTGCAGCAATCCATAATTTTTCCAAAGGTTTATATATTTCTCTGGTTGTAAAGGCTTTCAGGCATTACATGTCCAATCTGACTAATTTTTTTATTAAAATAAAAAAACACCATGATTTCCCTAGTTCCACCAGCATCTATGAGTACGTCTTTAGTGACACCATTCATCAAGCATAATAAAATATTCTGGTCTGCAATTAAATTTTATCTTGAATGAAAGTGGGGTTTTAGAAAATACATAGAAAGTGCTCCCCAAACAATGGGCTTGGTTGTTTCACGCCTGAGGTATCTTCAATTGTATCATTATTCATGACTGTTGGCTACTGAGTTCACGACACATGTAGTGCAACCCCAATGCTGGGTTATCATGATGTATAATGACAACTGGGATCTCAACTCTCAAACCCTTAATTACCTCCTTTTTTTTGCACTTCTAGAAGTATGGTTCAAGTCAAATCATTTAAATAAAAAGGCCTACTTGGATGTTTCTAATGTATCATTAATAAGTCACTAATCTTCAATTTGACAAGTTAAACCAAGAGATGTAGCTGTTTTTGTCCTTATAGGTCAAGTGACATGATATAAATCTAAACTATATATATGTAATGGATGAACATTGATTGAGCAGTGAGTCATTCTAATATACAAATGTAGATGTCAATGTCTCAATGAAATATATATATATATATATATATATATATATATATATATATATATATATATATATATAATTGGGTTCAAATTACATTACACCACCCAATAATTTATTATTGAATTAATATTTTGAAAATCCAACCGTTGAATTACATGTTTTATATGTTCTTAATATGCATGTCAATTTTTATATCAATCTGATGCTATTTACCATTTGATTTATAAACTCATTTTGATATATATATATATATATATATATATATATATATATATATATATATATATATATATATACCCCCAACTGGGATGGGTCATTATAATACTTCAAATTCAACAGAACAAGTACCTTATCAGCCTGAGGCTGAGATTATATGCCGGATGGTTAGCCCACCACGTGACAAATGCTGGCTAGATCTCTTTGTTTTCTACGTTCTATCATGTGATCTTAAGTCTACTGTATCACGTGCCCACCTTGGAAGAAATTGTTAGAGAGCAGCCACCATTCATACGGTCTAATCAAAATCTTAGACTTAGAAACCTACTTTCAAATACATCCCATATCTAACTCAATAATTTTTTTCTTTCATTCATTAAAATATATTTTTGTTTTTTGTTTTTTGTTTTTTTTTGTTTCTCTTTTCATTTTTCTCTCTTCTCCGCATATCGCAAACTTAGGTGACACGATGATCTAAATATCATTTTGGACCTATTTCAGTTTAGCTATCGAAACAAAATATTTTTATATCAGCCTATTTTAGCATACCATTTTGAAATATATATATATATATATATATATTACAAAATTTATATACCTAATATTAGATTATTAATTCAATGCATAAATCACAATAAGTCACATTAATAGTTGTGAGCTCCTCCACCAATAGGTCCTGGGGCCATCTCGTTGTAAATGGATACATGCAAATTTTGGGTTGGTAATAGAGTAGATACGGGGTTCACTAGTTTATTTAGTGTTCATTTTGTACAATTTATATACATATACGATATACCTAAAAAGAGGCGTAATTTTAAAGAGTTATATATTAAAAAAAAAAAAAAAGTTTGCACTGTTGTCCTCAACTATTGTCCAGCTCTGAAATACATCCCTAGGAAAAAAAAAATACATAAAAAGTAAAAAACAAAAGAAAAAGAAGAAAAATATTTTTAAGCAATCGTTCTTTTTGTAGTAAATTTAGTGTGGATTTATACGTTGGATATGCAATATTTATTGAATTCCTTTTTTAATATCTCAACAATTAAAGGTGAAGGATTTGACCTTTGAATAACTTAGGGGTGTCAATTCGGGTTCGTATTGTGTCGAGGTAGGAGTATTCGACTAAATGGCTCAATTCTAACCTGACTCATTTAATAATCGTGTCATGATCCTTTAACCCTAACCCGACTTGTTAATAAAGCAGGTTGACCTTACCCAATTATATCTAGGGTTTGTAGGGTTTAGAAATCTAGGGTTTGTAAAGTTTCAATTTCCAATTATATCTCTTGTAAGTTTTTGTAATTACTCACTTTTCTTTTTAAATTTAAAATATATGTTGGATATAAAAGGTATTTGACAAATCTAAAATAAAATGAATATTATTTGTTATACGAGTTAAACAAATTGTGTTGAGTGGGTCATTTTGGGTTGACACAAATAAATTGGCATGTCAAATGTGTCTATTGCGGGTTATGTGGGTTGACCCATTTATGACACGTTTTTTATCGTGTCGCTTTCGGGTCGACCTGTTTATGACCCAAACCCATTAAGATACAACCCTAACCAGCAAAAACCCGTGTCGTGTTTGTGGGTTGGGTTGAACATGGACACCCCTAGAATAACTTACTTTTAGACACCTGGGGATGCTAGTTGAGGGACAAAATTTAATTACAAAATTAGTTGTAACTTTTGGCTATAACTTTACTCAATATCTTTTTATTGGAGATAAATTTTGACAAATGCACTATTGAATTACGTCTTTTTCTTATACTCTTCATTCTTGCAAAATTTCTAGAAAATTAAAAATCAATAGCTATGCTATCTATATACTGTTTAAATTACAAGTTTTTGTAGTTTAAAATTATTCATAAAATACAAGCTTATAGATTATATTGTAAATAATATTTGATTAACACAAAATTTGACATGTGTATTAAGAGCGTAAGAACATGCAATTCAACAGTTAGATTTTCAATATATATATATATATATAATAATGTTTATTTTATTGAATAAGATTATAGCCTTAAGGTACAATTAATTTTATAATTAAATTCTGTTCTTAGCAGAGATACTTGGATGTACTAATGAATTCTAGTTAACTTAATAAAAACTTGAAATTGACTCACCTCTTTTTCTTTTTCTTTTTTATAAATCTCATTATTGTATTGACTCAAGAGTATTTATTATAAAGCAGGCTATTCCAAAAAAAAAAAAAAAACTCACTAAATAAAAAATATTTACTTTTTACATGTTGAATATGCAGCGGAAAACTTTATCTCAATTTGATTTACCCAAAAAAAAAAAAAACGTTTATCTCAATTTTTATTAATTTTTTAGTTAAGATGCTCAAATGGGATAATGGAGACAGTGAAACTGGGCTGAGGCCCACAATAAAGACAGGATGGCCTAGAAAGAGGCAAAAGTGTTAAAGATAATCACGGCAGTAGTCCACAGCTTTTTCATTCTCTTCTGGGAACTATAATAAATAAACAAATCCAAATCTTCCGTTAACTTCTATAATAAGTTGGACTTTTTGCTCACTCTCCGGGTCCCACCCCCATTTGCTAGGCCTTACTTATTACTACGTGCCTAAACATACACTTGGCAACGTGGCGCAATTGTGCAATACCTATTAGCAACGTGTCACCCTTTCAAAGCTCTAAAATTCTTACTGTTCGTTTGTGCATAATTATTGTGGCTAGTGATATTGTTCTTTAATTTTTATTCCCTGGCCAAAAGGGGAAGAAAAGTAAATATAGAATTACTGTTACTAGTACAGACTGTACAGTAGTTCTCGTACACCAACCAAAATTTTGAAGGAAATTTACTAGCTAGACCCAGTACTTTTTTTTTTTTGGTTTTGTTTTGTTTAGACACAGTACTTTATTAACAATGAGGATCTTCTTTTCTTTTTTCTTTTTCTTTTGTTGGTTGGTTTTGGCAACAAATTCTTTCTCCATTTGCTTATTGAAAATTTGAATGATAGGGGGCATTTGTGTTAATGAACCTAATTTATTCCTCAAAAGTCTAACTTGTCGCAAATTTCAATATTGACATAGCAGCAGAAAAGAAAGAAGATAATATTCAATTTCAGGTTCGATTTGGTTGTAGATTTGAAGTGGTAAAATGCCACCTATATATTGAGAGAGAGAGAGTGAGAGAGAGTGAGATTGATGAGTTTGAGTTTGATAATTTTTTTTTTTCTGGTCCTGGCTTTATGTGACCACACTTACAGCTACGTGATTCCTTGGCTTACATTTGAAGCAAAAAATTATAATGCAGTGTTCTTTCTTTTCCACTTTATTTTAATATATACAGAGAGAGAGGTCATTATATAAACGGTTATTGCTCAAATTCACATTCATAAGAGTATCCTCAGCTAGGTTGCTAAATTGACAAAAATGTCAATTTAGCAACCAATTCTCTAAAACTTTGGCGGCAGCAAAGCAGCTAAAGTTAAAAATAAATTT
This sequence comes from Castanea sativa, assembly GCF_040712315.1. Classification (NCBI taxonomy): domain Eukaryota; kingdom Viridiplantae; phylum Streptophyta; class Magnoliopsida; order Fagales; family Fagaceae; genus Castanea; species Castanea sativa. The sequence goes on along the minus strand of NC_134013.1, from coordinate 62,173,555 downwards.
AAGGGCCGTTTGGTATGGCATTTTAAGCAATAGTTTTCAGTTTTTAAACAACATTACACGTATTTTCACATACTTTTTCATCTACATGTATTTTCAAAAAATACAAACAACGTTACTAGAATAGCGTTACCAAATGAGCCCTTAACTTTGAGTTACAGTGGGTTGCTATGTAGCTCAAAACTTAAAACAAAAAATAATATTTTAATGTAGAGTGTAAAAAAAAAAGTATTTTAATATATTGATGGCTGTGATTGTTGGTTATTATATTAGATATATTGTTTTTTTTTTTTTGCATTATTTTAATGTATTGAATGTTAATATAAAACCTTCGTTGTAGGGTATATTATAAAGTGGATTGTAAAAATAGATAAAGTAGTGTTTTGAGTTACTAAAAGCTAAATTTTTTAGATGCTATAATGTGAATGCTCTAAGAATTTGTTCTTTTTTTGAACAGTTGAAGTCTTTGTTGAAAAAAAAAACAAAAAATATATATAAATTGAGTTACAAAAATTTATTTAATTTTTAAATTACATATAATAGGTTAAGAATTTCATAATTTAATTGGTTAATATTTCATGATATTTTCAATAGAAATATTTAATCTTCTCTAATACTATCAAAATATTTATTAAAAAAAATACATATAATGGAATTTGTAGTGACGAAACAAAAAACAACCAATCCCCACCTGCCAAAATAGCCACACAAAAAAAAAAAAGAGCACAACAAGGAGAAAACACAAAGGCGTAATTTTTTTTTTTTGAGGTTTTATTTGGAAAATATTTTATTTATTTATAAATAATATGACGTTAATTTGAATCTGTAATATATGAATGGAGATGCACAATTGAGGAAGGTACATTTGTTATCATGATTCAAAAGGACAGGTTAGAATTTATCTAATAAAAACAGCCAGTACATGAGGACATCAAGGAAAGTCTATTTATTTGTTTTTGTTTTTTTTTAACCAGTCTATTTGTTTGTTGAAGTTCAAGTAATTGAAAATTCTTTGACGTGTACTACAAATGGTAATTGTATATTATATAATGTGCATTGAAGTCGTGTGAAAAAAAAAATAACAAATAACAAATAACAAAACCCCTTAGACTAGTACCTCAACAGCTTGCAAGAAGAATAGAAAAGTGATAAAGTAGAACAATTCCACAACCGTTATTAATTCAATTGTAAGAGCAATTACATCAGTTTTTTTAAAGTCTTCTATAATATAAAAATTTCTTCATTTTGGTCAAAAAAACTTCCACATCAGTGGGTGTAAAACTGTCTAAAATTGTACAAATCCATCCACGAGCTACAATAACCGTGTAAATATACACGGCTACTGTAGCTCGTCCATTTATTATTTTATTGATTTTCGTTCGCTCCTTTTTTTCTCTCTCTTCTCCGTGCTCAACAAACTTAGTCTCTCCTCATCTTCTTCTTTTTCCTTAGATGCACACAAACACACCCACACACAAATACATCCATACAAACAAATCAACATAGGGATACATTTGCTCAAAAAAGAAAAAGAAAAAGAAAAAGAGAAACACAAACATAAATCGGCGCTTGATCGGAACGATCGATGCTTGATTGATGCTTGTGGAACGATCGGTGCTTGACTGGATCGGAACTCATAGGTCTTGCCTGTGGATCGGAGCTCGGAGCTTGTGGATCGTGGATCGGAGCTCTTGGATTGTGGATTGGAGCTTAGAGCTTTGGGGTCTTACTTGTGGATCAGAGCTCGTGGATCATGGATCAGAGCTCAGAGCTCGTGGATCGGAGCTCGGTGCTTGTGGATTAGAGCTAGGGAGAGTTGATCGAGAGGGAAAGTTGATGAGAGTTGATCAAGAGGGAGAGTTGATCTGAAGATGGGTAGAGAGCGGGTAGAGAGATGGGTATAGAGAGAGAGAGCAAAAAAAAAAAAAAAATGGGTAGAGAGAGAGAGAGAGAGCGCGCGCATTAAAAAGGGTGGTTGAGGGAAATAATAAAAGATGTGAGAAAATTGATTATTTAATTAAAAGAGGTGATAGAATAGATGAACTAATGTGGATGTTTTGTAAAAATGGATGTGTAAAATAGAAAAAGTAGGTTTTTAGTGTAAAAATGGATGTGTAAAATGAAAGAACTGATGTGGATGCTCTAATATTATAAAATGTAAATCATAAATGTTATTTCCATAACAAAACTTATAAATGTTACAAGTGTGCACCGTGGGATTGAAGGGTTTTTACAATTCAACCAGACCTTTTCAGGTTGTGAAATTCTCAATCTAATCCAATTATTACATGTGTAGAACTAGAAACCAATCCAACTCAACTCATATAGATTGAGTTGGGTGTAAGTAGGTTGTACATATATGTTTCATGTCTTATAAAAAACTAGCATGTAACCCACATAAACGCATGAATGCATTTAAAATTAAACCCAATTTTTATTATAAAATATAAACAATTAGTCAATATTTTTTTTAAATAGCATGTAACACATGAATATGTATGTATACATTTAAAATTAAACACAATTTTTATCATAAAAATATAAATAATTAGTCAATTTTTTTAAAATTAAACTTAATTAGTCACATTTAAAATTCTTACCCAAATTTAATACTACTTTTGATAATTTTTTTTCTCTATTTTATAATAAAATAGAAAGTGTGGTGATTTTTGTTGTGTAGTGATTTTTATTGAGTATATGTGATTGGTTTAAAAAAAATATATAATTCATTAATATTAGATTCTTAGTATTTTGTACTCATTAACTTATTTTGTACAAAGATTAAAAAACTTAAATGGACACATAACACAAACTTAAGTGGATAATTATAAAATGGTTCCCAAGTAAATTTAGACACGTGGCTCAAAATTAGATTCTAATTTCAAATTCTAATGGAGCTTTCTCTGAGTTTTACCTATTAATATATATATAGACTAGTTTTATATTTTATTATTTAACTAAATTTTCAATAAATTATTACAATTCACATAATGTTCATAAATTACTTACCAAAATTTCAAATTCATCAAAACTAATTCTTCAAATACCAAAATAAATCAAACTAAAAACATTAAAATAAAGATAATAAAATAAAATTATGGTATATATGATGAGTCGGGTTGAGTTATGTGTTAGAAACACTACTAATCCAAAACCAACCCAATTGGATATTTAAAGTAAAATTCTTACCCAATTCAACCAACTAACCCACAAAAATCAACTCTAAGAGGGCGTTTGGATCCAAGTTTCTACGTCCACGTCCACGTCCGCGTTTTGCTTTTTTTTTTTTTTTTAACCCAACCGCAAGGTTTAACTTTTCAGCCATGAATAGTGCACAATGCACTGTTCATGGGTCCCACAAATTTTACTTTTCAGCAATTTTTTCATTAAAAATGAGTCCCACGGTACTATTCACACATTTAAAAATTATTTTGCTACAGTGTTTTCAGTTTTCAGTTTTCAGTTTCAGCAAAATAAGTTCTATCTAAACGGACTCTAAGTGTAGAGTTAGACATGGCTTTGTTAAGTTGGTGAGTTGAATGTACACTTTTAATAAATATAATACTATTATCAAAACTAGTAATATTATCAGTTATCACCATAATCTATCATATCAAATTAGTATTTCACTCTACGAGAGCAAAGTAAGTTCAATCATATCACACACAAACAATTTTTGTAATGATAATGGAAGACTTATTACATCTAAGATATACTTGAAAAAATTGGTTTAATAATAAAAAATACCATTATTAAAATCATGGCTCAAAAAATAGGACCAAATTAGTTAGTTGAATCAATTAACAAATAGTCCGTTAGATTTTAGAATAGGCAAACGTGGTCAAACTAACTAGTTTGTTATACAAAATTTCACAGTTTTAACCACCATATGTGGGGTTTTTTTTTTTTTTTTTCCCCAGAATTTTTCACTTAAAGAAGTTGCCGTAAGACCTCATGTCAATGATCTGTCTTTGTTCATTGGAAGCTCATAAGACATTGATCTCAATCCATAATCTTGAACAATCTTAATTTGTTGCCGATAGCCTAAAGCTCAATCTCATCCATTGTCCGATTAGATCTCTGACAAACTTTTAGCGATTAGTGTAGTTACTCCTAAAAATTTCTTTTAATGGCATTAATATATTGGAATTTTTGGATATTATACAAATTTATTTAACGATAAATACTATAGCCATAAATTTATTATACAAATTTTTAATTGATTTTCATCTAGGTCCACCATTAATATCATTTTTTTATTTACCAATAATCACTTACCACATTAATAATTTATAAATTTTTTTTGTAAAATAGTTTGTATCTCTAGTATTATTCTTAGTTAAATATTTGAAATGCTAATAAATTATCAACCTAATTTATAATAAATTTTTTTAAAATATCAATTATATCTATAATCAAGATAGAATTGAACATTTTTAGATATATTTTTAGTCAAGGTTGCTATTTTTACTCAAGGTTGCTATTTTTTTAAGAGTAATGTTACGGACAAATTATTTTACAATATTTTTACAAACGGCTAACATAAAAACTAATAAGAATTTGCCACATAAATAGTTTGTAAAAATATTGTAAAATAGTTTGTGACTGTAGCCAGTGGCGACTTTAGGAATTTTGTCCAAGGTGTTTCTATTTCACTTTGAAAAATTTTTGGGTCATTTTAGTTGTGGGGGGCAAAAAGATCCTGATGAGAATGTGGGCCTTTTGGGCCGTGTTAAGGAAGGCCGACCTGCTACTGGGTTTAGAATCTGTTGGTACTATGGGTCGGCCCATACGCCGAGGGTCCGAGGATCCAGCCGAGGGTGAACTTACCCTCGGATGGACACCGAAGAACTCGGGGTTTCGTAATAAAGATTAGGGGATAACACGGTTAAGGCCAATGGTTAAAAGGGGGAAACCCTAGAATGCCCCAGAAGCACTGGTGTTGAAGAAATGTCAAAGATAAAGGCTGCTACCTCCACATTAAAGACCCTGCACCTACCACCCTGGCCGCATTGATGGGGAAGTGACACCTGAACAGTGGAAGAGAAACTTCTGGTTACTATTCAAAGGCACTGGGAAAAGAAATATCTAGGCTAAAGGGGAGGTAAAGCAACACGTGTACAAAGTATTCAAAAGAGTAGTATTTAAAGAGGAATCTAAGACAGAAAAAAGGGGACTCCCTCTTTGTAACCTAAAGAAAAGAGAAAAAGAGAGAGAGAAATTATATAAGAACAGTTCTCGGCTTACGTCCGAGCAGATAGACTTATACCATTCTTTGTTGTTTTTAAGTGTTTATAATCTTTGGCTTGCTGTTTAATCCTCAAACACTTCTAACCTGGGTTTCAAGCCCACACTCTATAAATTACATTGTTTAAGGCTCGTTGGGCCTGAGCCCGTAACTGTTCTTGGGGCCAGGTGCAATTGTGCACTTACATTAGTCTATTTCGGGTGTTTCGGGACATTTCGGTAAATACCGGCCGAAATTCAAAATTTGGCAAGCATGAAGTTTGTACTTTAAAAAAAAAAAAAATTCTTAAAATCAAAACAAATTTGCATTCTGTACACCCAAAAACCTCAAAAGGAAAAAAAATTTAAAAAAATAAAAAGAAAAGAAATTAATGAACAAAGGTACCGGCACAGTAAACTGTAATTTCATTTGAAATATTAATAAAATTATTAATTATTATTGTTTAATTGTTTCATAAATTTGTTTGTCTTTTATAAACTATAATTTTTTGTATTGTTGTTTCATTAATTATTAAATTATTAATTGTTTTTAGCCTAACATAATTTAATTTGTTTGTCTTTTATAATGTATTAGTTAATTAAATTATTAATTATTGGTGTTTAGTTGGTTCATTCATTTTTTTTTACTAACTATTAGGAGTCCAACACACACCCCACTGTGCGTTAGCACACATCTCATGTGTGCACATACCTCTGCATTTGCATGCCTTTTAGTTCAAAATTTGTTTGACATAAAATTTTTGAAGGTGTTCCTAATATTGCTTGAGAGTGTTCCTATTTATTTTTTAAGGGTAAACAAATAAAATAAAATAAATTATTATATATATAAAAAAACAAAATTCAAGCCAGGGTGTTCCTAGGAACACCCTGGCTTCTGAGTGGCGTCGCCACTGAGGTAGCATTACTCATTTTTTAAATATCATTTTATTTGTAAGCTATATTTGAACATCTTTTAATATTACAGTATTTAAGGTTGCTAATTTTTTCAAGTTGATTTATTTATTTTTGTTAAATTAATTATTTTGTCATCAGACTAAGACTTTTGGTTAATTCTGGATTCAACATAAAAAAATTATTAATTAATTTATTTATTTTATAAATACAAAAGAATTGAACTTTTGGAGATTTGCTTAATAATAATTGCTCTTAATTATCAAATTAAGACACTAATTGCTCTTATTTTATTATAAAAAACTTTATTAATTAAAGCTAACTAAAACCCAAAACATTAAAATCTTTAAACTAAATTTCTTGGGTTAGATTTTAAAACCATACTTAAAAGGTTTTTTGAGAACGTACTTAAAAGGTTAAAAATTAAAATAATATTTATAAAATAAAAAAAAGGTTTATTTAAAAAGACAAGGAAAAAAAAAAAAAAAAAAAAGAAAAACCAAGTTTTAAACCGTTTGGTCCGTTTCAACGTGTTACAGTTCAAACACTATCTCTGGTCCCAACAGAAACTGAGAGGAAAAGAAATTTAAAAACCAAAAAAAAAAAAAAAAAAGGTGCAGACTTGGAAAGTGAGAGGCACAAATCCAATGTGGGATTTAGATTTTCCTTAATTATAACTAATTTATAATTTAATACGAATTATAAAATTACAGCTTAAATTAAAAAGGAAAAAAAAAAGAAAAAGAAAGTCTGTGGGCAATAGTTTTAGTTATGGATGAATATTGATAATGATGACGCTGGTATTTTGGGATTATAAACAAGGCAAAGAGGGAGTGGACAGAGAGATATGGGTGTGCCTATTTCCTCTTCTACTTGTACAACTGCAACATCACCAAACCAACCTTCACTTTCATCTTCAACTCCTTTTCTTTCTCCTTCTCATTCTAGACGCAAAAGGAAGAAGATATTTCATATTTCTTGATATTACAACCCCTTTTAGCTTTTTTATTTTTATTCTTTCATTTTCTAAATTATCTTAGCAATTGATTTTTGCCAAAAAGATAAGTTTTTGACATCTGGGTTGGATTTGGATTTGCATAGAAGATCATTGAAATGATTTGGGGACCTTCGGATTTGTGTTTGATCACTGGCTTCATTGGTGGGTCTCTTATAATTATTTTTTGGTAAAAATATGGGAAACCCATTTTGTATTTTTACCTTTTGGTTGTGTTTGTTTGGTTATTTAGTTGATGGGTTTTGGTGATCAAGCTTGGGTTGGGTTATGCTGATTCTGCCTTTGATTTGGTTCATTTTTGGTGTTTGTGGAAGAGTTCTGGTTATATGGGTATCTAATAATTTGATAATTTATGCTTTGAACGCAAATTTTTAAAGAAAAGGGAATGAAGAAATAGCTTTGCTTGTAGTTGTAGTGGATGATGAATGTGTGCCGTACACGTCAACCTTTTGTGAGTTCTCACCGCAGTTTCTGGTTGTTGATGGTTGCAAGGAAACGTTTTTCTCGGCTTTGTTGGTTTACTTATTTTATTGTTTTGCTGTTGGGGTAAGGATCTTCTGTTCAGAGCATTTTGGTTGATTGCCATTTGTTTTGGTTTTTAGGTAGTTTCTATTTTTTGGGTTACATGTTTTGCAAAAGAATCCCATTATTCCATTCCATTTTGGTTAGTAATGAACAGTATATAATGAGGAAAACCATTTCATTCTTTTCTGGGTTGTTTTGAATCTTTTAATTGTCCATTGATGATTCATTTTGGTCCTATAGATTTCCTAACTTTGATGTCTTCTTATTATTGCTAGTGTGAATTACAAACATGGGTAGCAAGTTTTGTGATCATCTATTGTGATCACTCTTTAGAATTTTTGTGGTTCATGTGCATTTGATCAATGGGAAATGGAGTCTAATTTGGATCAGTAACAGAAGAATGTATATTCAGAATCTTATGTAGAAATGAACTAACCTCTTGCCTCCAATATTTTGTTGCAGGCATATGCATTGATTCTTTCGGAGATCATGAGCTATATGTGCTGGTGTGGAGGTCAGAAGATCTGTTCTAGTTGTGATTTCTGGATATTTAGAATGTACTTGGGTTTCTCAATGCATCCTTTTAAGGGAGTGGGAGTTGAAATGCTAGAAATGTGGATGCCTGTGGTAGATACATAGTATTAGCTTCTCTCTGGATTAGTGAACCACTGCTGTAGGACTTATGCTCATGATTGTAGCAGAAATTGTGGTGTATATTTATTTTTAGGTAGCTTTGATATTGATAGGATTTGGAGCAACAATTTATTATGTTCATTAGATTGAATATGATAGGTCCCTTGTTGATTAGAAAATTGAATGGATAGTAGTGAATTCATACAAGTAGTCGAGGTGAACAAAAACTAAAATTGCAGCCAAGTCCAAAAAAATCAAAAGGAAAAAGAAAAAAAAGCAAGTCATTGAGAACTTCTCAAAAACAGGATACACAGTAGTTTTTGCAAATATTGGTCATGGGCTTGCCACAAGTCACCTCGAGTGAAACTGTTGCGGAAGTAGAAGCAGCATCATTGAGCACATTTTTGCAGAGCTCACCTCAATTTGCTAATGTGAGCTCATGTGATGTGGATGGAATGCACAGTGAAAGTATGAGCCCATTAGCTGGGAATCCACTATGCTCATCTATTGGAGATTTCCAGAGAAAAACCTGCTTGGAGCGTTCCAAGGTTTATGATGATTCATTTAAATTTAGAGGGGCAATGGAAGTTACTTCCAATGTTCATGGTTTGAAAATTGGTTCTGTTGATAAAGGTACTCCTAAAAGTGGTCGTAACGTTCAGAACCCTGTTTCTAGGATTGTGGGTTTCAAATCAGTTGGAACAAGTTCTCCAACTGATGGATTCAAGGGGGTTTCATCTGGTCATGTTCAATCTTTATCTGGGATTAATTCCACAGTTAATGAAACTGAGTCCAGTGGATCGCTAGTCAGGAAGCGGTTGTTGTCACCATTGAGTAGTATGCTTTCTCCAGCCCAATTTAGTGGTGATCCTCTAGACATCGGGCACAGAAGTGTTCATGAAGATTCTACTTCCCTGACCAATAATTTAAGCATTTCTGTTGCAAAAGATAATAAGAAGGCAAATGTTGGTAGCAATCGCCATTTTACCTTGCCAGCCTGGTCTTTTTCTAGTTGCTTGGAAGAAAAGAACATACTATATGATAGTGTTAGAACTGAATCCTTGTTAGTCGTTGATGGCCCTTTGCTGGATAATAGTTGTTTGTCTTCACCTGAACTTGATCATTTCAGAGAATCAAGTAAGGTAAGGTCTCAAAGTGGGGCAATATTGATATCTCCCAAAAAGGCCATCTCACCTCCACATTCTTTGTCACCTCTTGGTCCAAAGTTTTCTGAAAGAATGAAAACTGCAGGAGGATGCAGGACTACCAAGAACAACATGGTGGGTTGTCCTTTAACTTTAAAAGATACAAAACGATCACTTGAGAGATCTGACAGAAGCATTGTCTTTGCCCCTGAAGAAGAGGATCATATGATTGCAAGCAAATCATTTGAAGACGTTGACATTTTGCACAAAGAGTTCGGTCCATCTTCCTTGGAAAGTAATACTGACATAAGTTGGCCTTTCTCCCAAGAGTCAGCCCCAAGCTCCAAATGCGTGAGATTCATTAAAAATCTAAGTGGACTTCCCGTTAGGAGGTCCCTGGTTGGTTCATTTGAGGAATCTCTATTTTCTGGCCGGTTCTTATCCGGAAAACTCTGTCAGGTCAGTGTTGAGGTTATGTTGCATGTGATTTTCTTGATATCCTGGATTCAGTTTGGGTAGGTAATTCTTCATAGACATCTGAATCTGCTGTATTTTATGTGTAGAGAATTGATGGTTTTCTAGCTGTACTAAACATTACTGGAGGGAACTTTTCACCACAGTCACAGAAGCTTCCATTTTCAGTAACCAGTGTAGATGGAGATTGCTACTTGCTGTATTATGCATCCTTAGATCTTGCAGGAAAGTCATCATCAAACAAGTGCAGAGACCAAAAATTTAGACGAGGCCTTAGCAATTATGATTCGCAAACTATCAAGAGTCGCCTGCGCATCCCTATGAAAGGGTGCATACAACTGGTACTAGGTTTCAATCTTGAAACTGATCAGTGTTTCTGAATACCTGTGATATAATTAATTGAGCTTCTGTTTAGACTTATAGATCGCTGTTAATTCTTTTACCACCCATGTGACTATTGTTTAAGTAAATTCCATGCCAAAGATTGTGGTTGCTGGCTGAACCTTTGCTGCTTGTTTTAATGATCGCCTGTTGAGTCATTAGGACTTGCAGTAGACCTTGTTTCACCTTAGTCATGTTTAAGGCATGGGGCCTTAATTAGCCTCAGTTGATGATTTGTCCTACCGGAGTCCATTGCATCAATTAGAGATTTGGATATTCTAGTGTTCTGTCACATAAAACTCATACATTTTTAATTAGCAGTTATGAAAGTAATGTAGTTGGTCTGGTTACGGAATATGTCAGTAAGCTGATTAATAGTGTGCTACTGTGTATGTAACCAGTGAAGCGGTGTATTATTTATTTAACTTAATTGGCAGTTACAAACGTGATTAATTGTTCTATGTTCAGGATACATCAGTGTGCCAATTAATACTGTGGCATTATGTATTTAACCAGTGAAGTATCTTGTAGTTCTAACTTCTAAGTGGTCACAAAAAAAGAATTAAAAAAAAAAAGAAAAGAAAAGAAAAAGGAAAGAGGAATTGTAATAGCGAGTTGTTGGCAACTTACTCATTATGTGGAAATATTGTATTATCCAATTAAATTTCTTGATAGACTTTAATACTTGCAAGAACGTGCCTGTTCCTCTCACAGAGCGATAAAAGGATTAAATTATTTATTGCTCCTAGAAACCTGTTTAGTTATCAAATTTGCAGACATGTTTCAAGTGTCACCTATAATGTCATTCATTTTGTTGAACATGATCTATTTTGATGGTTGAAAATCTCATATACTAGTATTAAAGTCAACTTTCCTTAATGTTGTCTATATGCGTTTACAACATAGCATAATCGTCTTCTCTTTTTCTTGAATATATGGAAAATTTTATAGAAGTCTTATATATAATGGCTAACGTTTTATGATGTAAGAATGATTTTTATTTACTGTTAAATTAAATTACTCTCCACAGGTACTCAGCAATCCAGAAAAGACACCTCTTCACACTTTCCTTTGCAACTATGATTTGAGTGACATGCCTGCTGGAACAAAAGTAAGTTGAGCTTATATCCTGAGTATGGTTTTGGTTCTCTGACATTGTTGGGAGTTTGATATTTTTCCCCATGTTCCATATCAACGATATCAATTTAATTAAGGAATAGCTCCCGTGAGATTGTGATTTAGTATTATTTTTTCCCCTTTCAAAATCCAGCAAGTGGTGATGTAAATACCGTTTAAGACATAATTACTTAGAATTATTCAAAGATCAAAGATTTGGGTTTTCTTGGTAATCAAATGGAGTATTACCTTACGTGGTGACCTAGTAAGATCCCACTTGGGTGAGGTTATCATTGCTTTTTAAGTTGGTCTTGTTGCAACATTGGTTTTTTATGAAAACCAGATGAAGCTTTTTCCATGACTTCTATCTTTGAAACTTCTGAAATTTATTGTTCTTCTTTCTAATTACTCATAATTCTTGTCGTAGAATTCTCAAAACCCTCTTTTCCTTCACACAAATCCAAACAAAACCCTATACTTTTTCTTGGGAAAACTTGGAAAAAATTAATCCCATACCTAACCTCCCCTGGAAAAAGCTTCCCACTGCCTTAATGGTACGGTGAGATCAGTGTTCGCCTGCAATTGATATATTTACTGTTTGATCTCTCTCTCTCTCTCTCGGTTGCGATTGATAGATCTCACCTATTTTTATGTGTCCATGTGACACACATTAGTCCATTTAAACAGTATACTAATGGAAGTACCAATTTGGCACAAATGTAAAATTCAGGTATTGAATTGGCTAAAATAAAAGTTCAGGAGATGTAAATGCCACTAACCCAAAGTTTAGGGGGTGTCAGGGCATTTTTCTTGAACCATATTCATTATTACAAGGGTGTGGACATGATGCATCCAGTTGGTTATTAATTGGGGTTATGGTAGTTGGAGTTCACTCTTTGCCTGGGGATGTTGAAAATTTTCTAGATTTCATATGATTTTGAAATGTATCTAGAGGTTTTATGTGTGTGGTAGATTTGTTGAGTTAATTTGTAGGTTCAGAGGTGGAAATATTGTTTTTATTTTTTTTGATTAGTCAAGAGGTGGAAATATTGTTGAAGGATGCTGTAAAGTTTCGACCAGGGACTATGAAATTGCTGTCATGGCCTTATCTCCCCCCCCCCCCCCCCCCCCCCCCCAAAAAAAAAAAAAAAAACTGTTATGGTTGTGGTCTCAGATGCATTTTCAGGAATGTTGGCCATCACATAGCTTTAGATTTAAGCTCCAGTGTGGCTATAAATTATTATTATTATTGTCATATCCAAATATTCTTAGCTTACAGATTTGCATGTTGACCTAGAATTTCACATACTAATATTTTCAAAGCTTCTAACCGGTTTTAAATATATAATTTTCTCTAAATTGCAGTTGATAGAATATTCATCTTTTAAGATTTCTTACATTTTGTAATTGCAATGCAAGTCTCATTTTTGATTATAAAGACAACAAATTACTTTTGACGATATCTGCTTATCTTTTGGGGTGGGGGTGGGGTGGTTGGAAATTGGAATATTTGGTGGTGCATTCATGTATTGCATGTACCAATATGTATCTAATGATAATTCCTTTTCTTTGAATGAAAAATAGACATTCTTGCGTCAGAAGGTCACCCTAGCTTCATCTAGCCCAAATTCTACAAATTTGAAGCAAGGGCATATAGATATGGACAGTAAAGTGACAGGCAAGGGGGTTGCAACCTCACAGAAAAGTAATCCCACACAGTTTAGCAAGGAAGTAATTAATACAGATGGAGTTGACATTGTACATAAAGTGATATCCATAGATCAAAAAAATGAAATTAGTGGAAGTGAAGACTCTAAATTAGTTACTTCAACTGATAAAGAGGAGCTGTCCAATCAATCCCCACATATGGACAGTTGCTGTGTGGGTAAAGGCCATGAAACAAACAGGAACTCACATTGTAGTCCAAAGGTCAATGATAGTACTACTGGTGCTGGTGCTCTTCGTTATGCTCTTCATCTCCGTTTTTTATGCCCTTTCCCTAAACATAGTTCTAGGTCAGTTCAGAGATGCAAATCTGATCCTCTTTCTGTACCAAGAAATAAAAGCTTAGACATGAATGGGGAGCGGAGATTCTACTTATGCAATGACTTAAGGGTTGTGTTCCCCCAACGGCATTCAGACACTGATGAGGGCAAGGTATGTGATTATGGTTTTACATATGCTATGCTTCCCCCCGACCCCCCCACCCACTTCAACAATCCTTTTTTTGACATGTATTAATGCTATTAGCTAGGAGTGTGTTGGTTGATTGTTTGAATATCATCTTCTTGCATGGTGTTGAGGGTCCAAGCTCTCTTCTAGTGATTGTACCAGAATGTTGGCCTTTTCCCTTATAATTCACTAGACGTGGGTAAAATTTATACTTTTTTCCATGTTATAAAAAAGACTAATTTTTCTACTCATGTTCATAAAATTTATATGGTTATTTGAAGTGTCAGATTAATTTTTGTTCTTTCAAAACTATGGGGGGATGTAGACTATTTTATAGTGCAACACTTTGAACATTATTGAGTTACTTTCTTGTTCTCTACTTCTTCTTTAACCAAATGAAGAAATTAAGGTATCATGGTATCTTATCTTTCTATTCCACTTAAAAAAAGAAAAAAAAGAAAAGAAAGTACTCTCAATGATTGTGAAGTGTCAATTATATTGATTTGATTTTATCTTGTGAGGGGAAAACGAAAATAAGGGGTTTGTTACATGGTTTTTCAACACCTGAATTCTGAAAATGAAAGATTTAGCCAAGAAAAAAAAAAGAATTCTGAAATGAAAGTGGAAAAGCTAATGCTTCCAGTTTCTTTTGTAAATTGGTTCAAAGTGAGACGGTTAAATTAGTAGTTTGGTTGTCTGAAATATCAATCTCCATTCAATGGAATGTGTGTGAACTTCAACACCATTCAAAAAGAAGAAAAAGAAAAATAAAAAGAAAAAGAAAAAAACAGAAGAAGGAATTTACTTGGATGGGAGTGAGTCCCAACCAAGGGGCTTCTTAAGATGAAAGCTTTTTTTGCATGTCTTTTGTAGTAACCATTTCATAATGAACTATTAGCAAAGAAGCTTCACTAATATCTTGGTAACTTGGATTGCATATATGTCTAACACGGTTTATTTTTGCTATCTTATGGCAGTTGAACGTGGAATACCATTTTCCAGAAGATCCGAGATACTTCGACATCAACTGAATTGTCTAATTAACCTCACAAAAAGCAAAGCCTCTTTGCTGTGTACATAGAAGTCAGACACTTCTTACTCATCTCAACATAAAATGCCACTAACCTTGTTTTAACTGTAAAGAATTAGATTCTCAATAATTTGAAGGGTTAAATGAAATATTCGCTTATCTGAAAAGGAGTGTCAATATCTATATTTGGTAATGAGCCCAGAATCATATCCATTTTACTTGCCCATGTCACATGGTTAATTTTTCTTTTAAATTTTCTGTCTGTGATGCTATTAAGCCCCTGTTTTAGGCTCAGCCAACACACTACACAGTGTGTCACTGCAGGAACACTCAGAACAGAATTATCAAGGGAATTTACACACACACAACACAGTATTTATAGGGCACTAATCTCAACCTTTATTCCTCAATATCAAGTACAAAAGAAGCTGGAGAATACACACGAAATTCTTTTAAGCCAAAATTACTCTGCTGTTGACAGCCCAACAGCCCAGGATAAATGTACAGAAATAATTGTCGGGTAGTTATCACCAAGTAACTGCCCCTTTGTCCAGGACTTGTTGCCACATGTGGTCTAATTTAGGACATCTTCAACTGATATTGTCTTGGTCTGTTCTCCACGTTTCTAGCCCCTACTCAGCAGGTTTGATCATCAGGAAAGCTAAGAACCACTTGGTAATTGCTAGTAATTGCCGCTGCTCACTCTGCACATGCCAGCCCATGTCTCAGCATATCATGGGGCTTCTGCCCATACTCCGGCAGCTCACACACACTTGTTCTAGCACGTTTTAGATGGCTTGGCCTCGGCCCAAGCCCTTTTCATCAGCATCACAACCCACACAGCACGCCCATATGCAGCACATCAAGTAACTGCCATTAGCCCACTCACACAAGTCCATGCATTCTACCAGCACTAACCAGCCCAATGCCTTGCATAGCATATCATAATCACAGCAGCCCAACACTGCCTTGCACTCAAGCCACCAAGCTCACACACAAAGCAACCCTCAACCAAGCCACCAATACTATGCACCATCACATAAGGTCAGCATTACCTACTACTACCCAACATCAAAATCCGTCTTTTGCCCACCATGGTCCTCCTCTACCATGGCCTTGGGGCATCATGTGGAGCAAGGTGCCTCCAGATACTGCCCTTCATCACTGCTCATCGATCTAACTTGAGTAGGGAGATTGGGTAGGTCTCCCTCAAAGAGCCCTTAGGAGCATTACTAGTCAGGCATGAGGAGCCATGAGTGTGTTGAGAAAACATGAAGCCATGTGACTGGCCCAATGCTGCCCAAGCACTCTCATTACTCATGCCATCATCAGCAACACATAATGCTCTTAACAAACCACCCCCACAAGAAGAAGCCGACGTCCTCGTCGATAGGGTATCTTCAAATGCCTTCACCTTTTTCTCAAACTACCACAATGTAGATGCCTTCTCCCAACTTGCCTTTGTTTCAACTGCCCCTTTCCACTTCACCAAGTAGTAAGTTATCATAATTCCTCCATTTTGATAACCTGTCACTTTCTTGTCAAGAATTCTGTCCACTTCACGATCAAACTGAACCATGACAGTAGGCGAGGCACGCCTTGCATCATTCCTTGAAGGATCTTCTTCATCCCCATGATAAGGCTTTAAGAAGCTCACATGAATTGTTGGGTGGATTTTTAATCTTTCTAGCAGCTTCAACTTGTAAGTCACAACATCAACTCTCTTTATAATCTCAAATGGACCATCATATTTAGGAATCAAATCTGTGAATTGCCTCACTTTTGAACTTTCTCCAAATCTGCGGAGTCAGTTTCAACGGTACCTTGTCCCCAACTTGGAACTCAAGAGGCCTTTTCCCTTTATCAGCATACTTTTTCATTCTCCTCTGCGCTTTCAACAAGCTGTCTTGTGCCTCTTGCATCAGCTCTTGCTTGTTGATAGCAAATCTATGTGTTGCAGGACACCTGTATTTTGAACGCTACTTAGCAATCTCATGAGGTGTGAGGGGCTGCTACCCCATTGCCAACTCGAATAGACTCATCCCAGTTGATGAAGACTTATGCAGATTGTAGGCAAACTGCGCAAAATCCAACTAGTCCAACCAATTCTTCTGACTTGCAGTCACATAGTGCCTTAAATAGTCTTCCAACACAACATTGACTCTTTCTGCTTGCCCATCTGTTTGTGGGTGATTAGCAGTAGAAAACTTCAACTTTGAACCCATCAAACCAAACAGAATAATCCAAAATCGACCAGTAAATCAAGAGTCTCTATCACTTATAATATCTCTAGGCAGCCCAAAGTATTTCACCACATTTTTGTAGAACAAATCAGCAGCTACCTCTGCTGTACATGTACTTGGTGCAGCCATAAAAACAACATACTTTGAGAATCGATCAACCATTACGAATATTGAACCCATTCCATTAACTTTTGGCAAACTAGTAATAAAATCTTGAAACCGAAACCTATGGACTTTCTGGTATAGGAAGAGGCTGCAACAACCCTGCTTCCTTTTGAGTTAAGCCCTTGTCTTTTTGGCAAACTAGACAAGTTTTCACATACCACTCAGTGTCTAACTCTATTTTAGGCCAGTAATAAGAACGGGACAGTAAAGCATGCATTCTATCCTTACTTGGGTGTCCTGCCCATTGTGGATCATGAGTTTCCTTTAGCAACTCTCTACGAATCTTCCTATTTGGAACAAACTGCTTGCCACCCTTGGCATACAACAACCCATCCTTAAGCCAATAATGCCTTACAAGGCTTGCAGTCACATCTTGCACTAGCTTTTGATAGGTAGCGTCAAGCTCAGCACTTCCTTTGATCTTGTCCACACAATTTGACTCCACTCTACACAAGGCAACTACATACTCTTGCACCTGTTTGCGACTAAGTGCATCTGCTACTTCATTATGCTTGTTTGGTTTGTGCTCCCACACAAAATCATACTCTTGCAGCAACTCCTGCCATCTAGCTTGCTTGGGTGATAACTTCTTTTGTGTGTTAAAGAAAGTATTAGCCACTGTTTGTCCTCACCACGAACTTAGGCCCTAGTAGATACACATACCATGCTAGCAAACAACGCACCACTGCAATTATCTCTTTTTCATGAGCTGAACACATCTGTTCTACTTCATTCAACTTCCTGCTCTCATAAGCAACAAGATGTTTTTCTTGTATCAGCACACCACCAATTGCTTTGTTAGAAGCATCAGTATGGACTTCAAATGGCAACTCAAAATCTGGCAGGCGCAGCACAGGCTCACTTGATACAACCACTTTCAGCTTCTCAAAAGCTTCTTTACATGCATATGTCCACATCCATTTCTTGTCCTTTTCAGAAAATTTGTAAGAGGAGCCACCTTTTTGGAATACCCTTGAATAAACTTCCTATAATAGTTAGTCAATCTAAGGACAGACCGCAATTCAGCAACTTTACTTGGTGGAGGCCAATCAAGGATAGCCTGTACCTTCCTCTCATCCATCATCATGCCTTGGTGGAAGGGTCTTAGACAATTCTGGAGGCATCACATCAGCAAACTCCCCCAACATTCTAGCCACAGCATCTAGAACTTCAGCATACTTGTCCTGCTTCATCTCAATCAATGTAGCTAAGTAAGTCATCTCACCTTTCTTCAGCCCATGCTTAACCTGCATGGCTGAAACCATTAGTTCTTTTCCTTTGCTAGTCTTGCTATTTCCTGCCCCACGCCTAACAGGAACATAGCATGGCTGCTTCTCATCAAGGATTAACAATACTTCAATGAATGGCAGTAAGGCAGCCTTAGCAGCCACTAAGAACTTATCGCTCAAAATTACATCAAAGTCATCTAACTCCATGACTAGGAAATTCACCTTTCCTGTCCACTCGCCAACCTTAAACTTCACTCCATAAGCAATTCCTAACACAGGTTTTGCCTCTGCGTTTACTACATTGACCTTACTTGGACACTTGCTCACTTTTAGACTAAGCCGTTGGACCATTCGATTAGCAACAAAATTGTGGGTAGCATCAGAATCAAGCATACCCTCAGCCCCATTTTTGTTCATCTCCATTTGAACATAAGATAGACCCCTAGAAGTACCTCCTGCACGTAGTGCATTAGCAATTGCATGGGGTTCACTCTGCTGGGAACTTCTTCATCGGATTGCCCACCACCATCTTCAGTAACCATGGCATTAAGCTTTTCACGCTTTGGTTAGTCTCTTGCACGATGAGGGCCATTGCAAATGAAGCAACCAGCATTAAGCTTGGGCTGTTCTTTGCTTGGTTGAGAGGTAAAACTCTCTCCCTTGCTCTTGTTACCCCAATTTTTCTCAGCTTATCCTTCTTCTTACCATCCTTCTTCTTCTTGTCTTTGCCTTTGTCCTTGGACTTACATTTTTAATCATCCCCACTAGGCTTATTGAACTTGTAGTCCACTAAGGCATCTGCAGCAGACATAACAGTGGGTAGATCACGCACTGCCTACCTGCCTCTTTAACTCCAACTGTGCCCAAGGCTGCAAGCTAGACATGAAATTGAACAATTTGTCTTCCTCCGACATGTTCTTGATATCCAGCATCAAAGAACTGAACGTTTTGACATATTCTCTCACTGTACCAGTCTTTTCTTCAAGGCGTCTCTTGCAACCCAGGCAATGTTGGTAGGCAAGAATTGATCCTTCAATTCTTTCTTTAAGGCTTCCCACGAGTCAATTTTCCCTCTCAACATCTGCATCATCTTCTACACGGGTTCTCCACCATAACTTGGCATCTCTTGAAAGATACATGCTAGTAATCGTCATCATCTCTTGACTAGGCACCCTAGCATCCTTGAAGTACTGCTCTATATCTCACAGAAAATTCTCCAAATCCTTGGCATTCCTAGCACCATTAAAAGGCTTTGGTTCAGGCACCTTCACTTTGGTGGCTACTTCCCCCTCTCTAGGCAGTCCACGCATTGCTCTCTTCAACTAGGAAATTCTGTTTCAAGTTGGCTTTAGGCCTCCCTTGCTACCTAGTTCTGGTTGTCTAGTGCAACAGCCACCTCTTCAACACAATTCAACACAATATCCCTCTATTCTGCAAGATCATTCCTCACTAAAGTAGTTTTTGCAGAGAGGGCTTCCAATCTGTCACACACAGAAAGTTGTTCCCCTCTCTCTAGAAGCTCCGAGTATGTTCTCCAAGATAGTCACCCTTGCCTTGGTGTTTGAAGACATGGTAGCCAAGTTCTGATACCAATAGTCACAAGGTCAATTTTTCTTTTAAATTTTCTGCCTGTAATGGCACTAAGCCCCTGACTTAGTCTCAGCCAACACACCACATACACACATTGCAGGAACACTTAGAATAGAATTATCAAGGGAATTCACACACACACACACACACACACACACATAGTATTTACAGGGCATTAACCCCAACCTTTATTACTCAATATCAAGTACAAAGGAGGCCTGGAGAATACACACGAAATTCTCTAAGCCAAAATTACACACTCTGCTGTTGACAGCCCCAACAACCCAGGATAAATGTACAGAAATTACTATCGCAACAGTTACTGCCAAGTAATTGCCCCCTTGTCCAGGACTTACTGCCATATGTGGTTTGACTTAGGACACCTTCAACTGATGTTGTCTTGGTCTGCTCTCCACGTTTCCAGCCTCTACTCAGCAGGTTTGATCATCAAGAAAGCCAGGAACCACTTGGTAACTGCTGGTAACTGTCGTTGCACATTCTGCACATGCTAGCCCATGTCTTAGCACATCATGGGGCTTTTGCCCATGCTCTAGCAGCCCACACACACTTGTTCTAGCACGTTTTAGAAGGCTTGGCCCTTGCCCAAGCCTTTCTCATCAAAATCACAGCTCACATAGCATGCCCATATGCAACACATCAAGTAACTGCCATCAGCCCACTTATACAAGTCCATGCATTCTGTCAGCACCAACCAGCTCAATGCCTTGCATAACATATCATCATCACAGTAGTCTAGCACTGCCTTGCACTCGAGCCACCAAGCCCACACAAAAAACAACCCTTAGCCAAGCCACTAATGTTATGCACCATCACATAGAGTTAGCACTACCTACTGTTGCCCAACATCAAAATCTGTTTCTGCCCACCATTGTCCTCCTCTGCCATGGCCTTAGGGCATCATGTGGAGCAAGATGCCTCCACATGCTGCCTCTCATCACTGCTCATCGATCCAACTCGAGTAGGGAGACTGGACAAGTCCCCCTTAAAGATTCCTTAGGAGCATCACTAGTAAAGCATGGGGAGCCATGAGTGTCTTGAGAAAATATGAAGCCATGTGACTGGCCCAATGCTGCCCAAGTACTCTCATTTCTCATGCCATCATCAGTAACACATAATGCTCCTAACACCCTGTTAGCTTGCTGGGCATGCAAAGCCGCATCGCATCAGTTTATTAAAAAAAAAGAATGAGACAGTCGTGCTATTTTTCCTAGCTTCCAACATTTTCAAGTAAAATTACCTGTACACCACATCCTATAGAGAAATTAACTTGGAACCATAACGGATTGTGCTTTGTGGCGTTAAATGTCCTCTATTGGGTCGCAAAAGCTACCTGAATAAAGAACCCAACAACAAGCTCAAAATTTTGCGCACCAAGTTTGATTTTTGGTCCATTTTGAAGGGCTGGCCTTGTCCTATTCGACAAGGTCATGTCCAATTTTCTTTTTTTGAAGAAGAGAGCCCATGTCCAATTGACGTGCCAGTTTATATTAGCCAACAAGTCCAATACGTATTAAAATTGGCCCACAAGACAAGCCCCTCTTATTTCCATTCCATGTTTATAGTCGCATGCTAAAGGTAGAGGATTACTACTGTCAGTCTGTCATGGCATGGTTCATTTCGTCACATGTGTATCGTGCACAATATACATATTGATATTTATGATTTTTTTTTGAGGGAATTAATATTATATGATTTTAAGTTTTTGCAAATCATGTGTTTCCTTTGGCAGCTTTTGACAATTTTTTAAAAATTTTTTTGGCAGTTTTTTTTTTTGGACAGATTTGTTCCTTTTTCTTAAGTAACATCCATATAAAAAAATCTTAACAAGTACCGCATAAGTACTTTTTAACATTTCCTTACTTAAAAACCATTAAACACTTTTTTTCTTATGTTGTCCTTGGGTTTAGACTCAGGAACAAACCAGAATTAGATTCACAGACTGGTGCCTCAAGTTGGTACTTTTTGTTTGTTATTTGCATATGGGTTCTCTTTTTTTTTTTTTCCTATCAATTTTGTCGTATTTACATTGAGCAACTGGACACAAACAAAATCAGTAAATGGCTAAATGCAATTGCTAATGCTAAAAATTGCAGGGCTCAAATAACAACCAGCCAATCCTAGAACAACCCCATTAAAGGAAACTATGCAAAAAAAAAAAAAAAAAAAAAACCCAATAATCGAGGACAGTAGTACATACATGACTGATGACTCATGAACCATGAGAAAAATAACCAAAACCCATTACACAACATAGGGCCTCGAGCCCTCTCTAAGCAAGCAAAGCAGTGCTGCTCCTGATTGATCTTGCTTGCTACACACACACATCCTTTTCACTCACTCAAGGAGGTCTAGTCTGACTTGGCCCTTCATAATATTCCCCATATGCCCATCATCAATATGAGTATCTCCTTGCAAGGAATATTTGCTCTCTCTCTCTCTCTTTTAGTACCCTATTCTATCATCTATGATTGGCCCATTTTGAGTGAGTTCCCACCAATCCTAACATCAACAGGTGTCCCCAGCATTGCATTGCTGGCCCTCAATTTTCTTTCTTTCTAACGGACTGGCGCTTCTCACGGCTCGAGCTTAGTTCACCCCCAACAATGCTGTGCTGTCAGAGAGAGAGAGAGAGAGAGAGAGAGAGAGAGAGAGAGAGAGAGAAAGAGAAAAAGAAAAAGAAAAAGAAATATGATATTGATAGCTCTGATTTTGGGGCTGTGTCTCACAAAAACACTTTATACACTCACGAAAGGTTGAGGTATGTATGTGTACCACTTCCTGTCCTTTCCGTATCACGTCCTTCCTTTGATTCCCCCTATACTCACCTATCTTTCTTTTTTCCCATTTTTGCCCCTTCTTTTTTTTTTTTAACTTCCTTGTGATTTTTTTTTATCGAAATTTATTAACCATTTATTGTAAAAAAAATTGTGAGGAATTAAAGAAATTATTAAAAAAAATTTATCACTTGTTTTTTTTCATACAAAATTTTTAAAAATTATTTATTCACTAAAACCCTTTTTTTATAAGGGCTGAGGCTTTCTTTGTGATTTGACAATGAGGCATTGTTGTATTAAATTCTAGGCCGTACTATAATGTCTAATCATCTTATCAAGATTGACTCATTGTTTCCCTGCATGAACCATTTAGCCCCATGCCTAAAAGCCTCACTAACTTAACAGAGACTGATTGGAGGGTACTACTTCTATTCATATACTACCGTACCACAATATTTGATTGTTTTCACACTCCAAGTGATATACTATATATATATATATTCTTATTAGTTTTTTGTATTAGGTTGAAGCTTTAACTTTTAGTTTTTTGTTTTTATATAAAATTTTTTAAAATTTTATATATTTTTTTATATTTTTAAAGTTTTGTAAAGCATAACTTTTTAATATATTTTCAATAAAAAGTTAGATAAATTGTCTCCAAAAAAACACTTAATGTACTTTTTTTGTTAAATCTATTGTTGATTTATTAAAAATGATAAATGTATAATTTTACACACACATACATATATATATATATATATATATAATTCTAAAAATTTGTACATAAATAAATAAGTAAGTTGTAAGAAACACCCAGAGAGGAAAAAAGTTATTCCAAGTATATGTTATTATCACTTTTTTAGTTAGGTGTTATACTCAACAATTTGAGAGATTTTCTTAATTAAATGAGTCAAAATTCATATGTAGCACTAAATGTATTTGTTACACTATGGTTACTAAATTGCAAAACGACTAAATTTTTTAGTATCAAAAGTAACCATATAGTTTCTCAAAAAGAAAAAGAAAAAAAGTAACCATATAGAACAGCCCCTTAATTACTCTCTGAGATCTTTTTGTTGAAAGTGAACATATAATTATATAAAGGCATGTCTTGTAGCAACTTTTCAAGGGTGCTACCGTGCTATCACCAACTCAGTCAGTAATTTCTAAGCAAAGTTTAAGCATCAGCTTTCCATCAACCAATCACAAAACTTAAAAAATATAAATGTAAATAAAATATTGTACCCATCACAAAATCAAGACCTTACACCTATCACATCATATCCATCCCTTATTAAATTTTTTTTAAAGGGTAAGTAGCTAAAAGTTAAAAAAATATAAAAAGGAGAGGCAGGGTAGATAAAACTTTAGAATAATTTTATTCTGTTGACATGGTTCCTCTTGTACTATAACCAAATTCTCTCATTATTGACATGACTTCCATGGTGCACCAACTACTATATAAATTCCTAACCGTCTGGAATTGGGTGTACACTCTACAATGCTAGACTAGTACTTAGAATAGTTTTTAATCTTAGTCAAGATGAATAATTGATAGAAGCATATGCATATAGATTAATTTTAGTTTAGACTTTGTACATACATATACATACATATATATAAATATATATATATATTTGATAAAAAAATAGATAGAGAGAGACAAATTGGGTTGACATCTTTCACCTGAATATGAGATAGTAATACCTATTACATAAAATTTCATTTTATAACTTATTTTTTTTGGATATGAAGATGTACATAGAACTAGAACTTTGAAGTTAGGGGTAGCAACATGCAACATTTTTATCCATTAGGGGCAATTGTGACTTTTCATACACAACCAATCATATTATTCCTCTTCCTCTATAACCTTTGCGCACAGATAGACACAAAGAAACAAAAACCCAAAACCCCATATAAACCTCACTCCTCCTCAGTATCAGTACTCCCACCTCAACTCCACTCTCCCTCTCTGCTCTGCTCTGCAATTCTCTGAAACTCACTCCAATGGCAGACCCAGCTATCTACGACTTCCTGAACCAACAACAACAACAACAAGCACCCACTTCCTCAAAACCCACAAGAAAGCCAACACAGTCACACTCAACCAGTAATTCCTCTTCACGCTTATTCCCATGCCTTTACTGTCCTCGCAAGTTTTACACTTCCCAAGCTCTCGGTGGCCACCAAAACGCTCACAAGCGTGAGCGAGCAGCTCATCGCAGAAGCTACCCTTCTGACCGTGACCGCTTGCCTCGCCTCCAGACCGAGCCACCGTTCCAAGTTCAAGTTCCAGACCCAGTTGTTGCACCTTTTGTGGACCAGTTTTGGCTCGACCCTGTTCAGACCCATCACCAGCAACAAGTCCAGTTTCATCAGTACCGTGCTGCCTCAACTTCATTTCCTCTCATTGGTCTTCATGGAAATGCAACCCCAGATGAACCTCTCTCTCCAAGCTCTGATGGCTCTGACCATGTAAACCTTGACCTCACTCTTCGTCTATGAATGTCCATTTTTAACAAATATGAAGCTTTTTTTTTTTTTTTTTTGGGGTACCCTTTTGTGGAATAGTTATGGTTTCACGGGTTTTGAACATTTGAAGTGAGGTTTGAGAGTAGAAGGAGATGGAGGGGCTTTTGGTAGGAAGGACCAAAAAAACACAAGAAAAAAAATGGTTTGTGTTTGGATATTATGAGATAAAAAGAAAGTTGAAGGGTCGGGGTTAAGCAGTTTAACATTTTTCATCTTTGTGTTTGTGTTTGACAAGCTGTTTGAGGACTTTAGTAGTTTTGCTAAAACTTAAACATCTTTATTTATGATGATGAGATTTTGGAACTCTAGAATATTATGTTTATTTGTGTTTTAACTTTATGACGTTGTTGATGCAACTTAATCTCTCTCACTCTCTCTGTCTATCTTTTCTGTTTGTTGAAACTGGTTTTGAAAAGATACAATATGATACTGATGTCATGAATTGATAGACATGCATGATATCATATGTATATATCTATATATATATATATATATAGGTATTTAAAAATAATGTATACCATTTTTGTGTCTTTATCGTTTTTTCAATTTTTGAGAAAATATTTTTAAAATATATAGTTTAAGAATCACACATTAACCGTAACTTTCTCTTTTTGTTGTTTTCTCATATGCTATATTGCTATTCCAAAGTTTTTATTTATCTCTGCGCTGTGGGCCTGGTCATCCTCTCAGTGTGGGCAAAACCCCACCGGCCAGATTTGTGGATTTGTCAATAAGACAATAACATCGTATGATTTGAAGTCCTTGGATTTCTTTCCCTTTATTTTTCTTTTGGATAATCTTTAATTATTTTTTTCCAAATCAACAGTAGTTTCTTTTTGCATTTTTGTTTTTGGCAAATGTATTTAGGTCTTACAGTTACATTAATCTATTATTGGACCCCAAAAATAAGAGAAAAAAGTTGTCCATGCCAACTGGGACCTAAATTTCTTCTCTCTCTCTCTCAATATATATATATATATATATAAAAGTGTGGATAAGACTGTATAGTTTGAATTCTGTACAGCTCTAGAATGTGTTTGGAGTTTGAATTAGCATTATTAATTAAAAATCTGGTTTTTATTTTATTTTTCTGGGTCATTATTTTTCAAATGAACAGAACAAATTAAATAGGTCCAACTCATTCCTGCATTTTTAACAGTAGTCATCGGTTTTAAGTTACTGCAATTGGCGGCTGTGATATCTGATGACTGATTCACCATCATGAATTGAACGTACGGGTTTGGTGTTTATTTGGTCTTGATATTCACTGAAGCCTAGAGAGATAGTTGATTGAGCTGTATCTTTGTCCTGGAGCAGAAGCAAACTCATAAAAATAAAATTTAATTTTCTGCTTAGAGGATGTTTGGATTGCGTGTTTGCGCGTTTATGTCCACGTTTTTTCTCTTATTATTTTTTTTTTTAATCCAGTTGCATATTTTGACTTTTCAGTAGTGAACAGTGCACGGATGTACTGTTCACAAATTCCATAAATTTTACTTTTCAGTCGCTTTTGTATTAAAAATAAGTCTCACGACATTATTTATACATTTAAAAATTATTTTATTACAGTATTTTTAATTTTCAATTTCAACAAAATAAATTCTATCCAAACATACCCTTAAAATAAAATTCCTAAGCATATTGGTTAATGCTGAAGTTTGCATTAGTAACCAATAAAAATTAAGCTGAAGTAAAAAGGCATCCTCATCTCTTGGGGATAAGTAGTTTACGTAATTTCCCACAATGCTTTGGGCATGATTTGTAGTGAGATGATAGAGATGTTAGTCACGTGAAAGCACCAACAAAAGGTATTGTCACGTCGTATACAAGAATTTTGGGAACATAACATATATGTACCGTCTACTCTTTTTTTTATTTGATAAAATGCTATTTTGGTAAATAAAGTTTATTAAGAGTTTATTTTTATTCTTCGTTTCTAAACTTTAACTTGTTCGCTTTTGGTCCTTAAATAATCAAAAAGCTTGTTTTTTATTCTCAAACTCCTAAAAATGTTCTACTTTCATTTCTATTTTTATCTCTAAACTATTGACTAATTTTGAAAAGTTTTGAACCTAGTTAGTATTAGCTCAAATCTCATGGCATGTTATTAGAATTTACACACAAAAAAAACTATATACAAAATTTAAGAATGAAAAAAGAACTTTTCAAAATTTATTGATGAAAAACAAAGTGTTAGTAAAATTTAGAGACTAAAATAATATTTTACCATTTTTTTTTAAATTTTTTCATCATTATCTGCTGGCACTTATAATGTGATAAAGATCGGGTGGCAAATTAAGTTTGACATACTCTTTAAGGGTAGTCTCTTCTTGAGATTGAATTTTATGTACAAGTAGCGCCTAACCATCTTATTGGTGCTCTTAAGCTGAAATTATGTTTGCGAACCATTGGATTTATTTATTTTTATTTTTTCTCTTCTTCTCTAAAAATGCACTTGTTTTGCCAGTGAACTTATGGACTGTGACATGACATCCGTCCCCTTCTTGTGGAGCTCAATTCCGAGTCGGAGCCTCTCCTTTACACTTAAGTGAAAAAGAAAAAAGAAAAAAAGGACACTTGTGCCGACTGGAATAGACCATATAAGTAGGGGATCATATCATCACCCTAGTAAATAACAATAGCTAGGTTCAAAATTTCAAATCCCACGTACCCAAAAAAAAAAAAAAAATTAACGTCTGGTTTTAATGGTGAATAACAATCATCATGGAGTATTGGTTTATGCCACAAGCGAAGAAACACGAACATGAATATGGTATGAGTACAACACGGCAATACAGTAATTTATGAAAAAAAAAAAATAGAACACGATTATAGCCGAACACTTTTATTAAATAATTATTAAATATATTTTTGTATATTATTAATCATTTATTTTTCATATAATGTTATATATATCAAATTAAAAGCAATAATGAATAATAAAACAAATACATTAAATGATATTTAGAAAAAAGAATACAAATCAAGAATAAAGATATTTATTAATTTTCAAATGTTTTATTACTATTTAGAGCACGAATGCTCTTTTTTTTTTTTGGTGTAAAGGTTTTTGATTTCTCTTAATTATTCTCGTGTTCTTGTTATGTTTTGTATTTTTTTTTCTTAAAAAGGACATGAGTAGGATATAAATGCAAAAATGTTCCAAACATGTCAAATATGTTTGACATGAGTATGGCATCTCAAATAAAATAGCCGTATTTCTTAAGCCACAAGTTTTAAGTTTTAGATCATATTGTATCATTTCATATATATGACGTTCCACAAATATGTGGATCAGGACTTAGGTCGGCAACGCCCACAGGCTTATGTGGATCATGTTTCAGCCATTGAATTTGCTTTTTTATCGTTTAGTTTTGGAACTGGCATTGCCAGCCTTTCGATCTTGGTTAAAAGAGCGTACGTGGTTCTTTTTTTTAGTGGTTTGGTCTTTTTCAGTAACATAAGATTTGCGATAATATCATGCTCATATATTCATCTAATGGATTGATCATCATAGCGAGTCACCTATTGAATGATAGACATTGACAACAGACCAATCAGTACTCTTCACTCACATGGCTCAAAGTCTTTAAACTAGTAATTACTCAGAATAGTTTCTCAAAAAAAAAAAAAAGTAATTACTCAAGAATAAAATTGCTTTAAATTTTTTGTCCCTTGGATATTACGCTCGGCCAGCACCACACCTGGAGTTTATACTTTATATTGTACACTATGTGTGCATCAAACAGGTGTATATACAACTTGACAAAACTATACTATTGGTCCTGAAGTTTACTTTATGTGTACAATTGGTCCCTCAAGTTTGAAGCGAGTACAATTAGTCTCTTAAGTTTTAAAATTGAGTTGTGTTTGTCCTTTTACTAACTGTTGTTAACAGTGTTACTTACGTGGCTAACGGAACAATGACTTGACATTTTTTTTTAATGATGTGGCATGTTTTTAATTAAAAAATTAGAAACTAAATTTACACGTGAGAAAAAAAAAAACACCGGTACCAAATTAAAAAATTTATATTCTACCTGTTGTAAAAACCCATAACGAGAGAGGGTTATCAGGCAACCGATGATTTTTTTTTACATAGCAGAGTACTCCTGAAAAAACAATACTACCCAAGTTGAAGAAAAAAAGTGTTTCCTTTCCAGAAGAAGTTGAAGAAAAAGATGCGACGAATTTGAACGCAACCAATGTGGTTTTGCCGAAGACTCTTATGGCACCGCAGTCTTTGACGAGGGCTAAGAGTCCAGGCACGCCATACCACAGTGCAGAGAATTGTAGCAAATGCCGGTTCGATAGGCTTGAGACTTTGTCGTATTTTCTCAGTCAGATCAAATTGGCAGAGTCTGTGGGCAAGCATTTTGTTTCGGCTGCTTTCTTTGGACTTACCGTTGAATCCAAAGCTGAGGTTTCATGTTTCACTTTTTCTTTAAAAATTTTGTTTTGTATTTGCAAGCTTATGCTTTTTATAATTGTAGTTGCCAATTTTCCATGTTTCGTTGTAAGAAAACACTAACGATGATATGTAAGAAATTAAGAATGTTCAGGTAAGCAACTGTCTAAAAAGTTTTGGAAATCTGGTTAACAGAAAATTAAAAATTAAAAAAAATCTCCGGTTGCCTGATAACCCTCTCTCGTTGTGGGTTTTTACAACAGGTAGAATATAAATTTTTTAATTTGGTACCGGTGAATTTTTTTTTCTCACGTGTAAATTTAGTTTCTAATTTTTTAATTAAAAACATGCCACATCATTTAAAAAAAAAAAACCAAGTCACCATACTATTAACCACGTAAGTAACACCGTTAACAACAGTTAGTAAAATGACCAACACAACTCAGTTTTAAAACTTAAGGGACTAATTGTGCTCACTTTAAACTTGAGAGACCAATTGCGCACACAGGGTAAACTTTATGGACCAATAGTGTAGTTTTGTCTATACAACTTCAATGAGCTAAAAATTCGAAGTTTAAAGGTAGGAATTTCAGATGGAAAGCCTTGTGTGGCCTGGTAAATTAACCGAGAGAAAGGATCGTTTTCTCTCTTTTCCTTCAAATAAGCAATGCATCTTTCAACCTCAGACTTGACTTGTAAAAATAATTCATGAGCTTTGTCCCTGTTTTTTAACTCCTGCTTCATCCCTTCAAAACATGATTAAAAATTAAGGTTAACAATTACTTGCATCTTACTTACCTCATAAAGAAAAAGAAAAAACAAAAACTTGCATAGAAGATTCAACCTATTAAAGCTCAAACTTGCAATGACTACTATTCAAGCAAATGCTCAAATTACAACTGTCCTAAGATTCAGGTAAAGATATAGACAAATTGAAGAATGAGGTTGACATACAGTACCTACAATGTTTATTAGCTAAAGTGGCAATGCTTAACAAACACCCTCTACGTATTATTCCATATATCTGATTTTATACTTGAATGTATGATTTAGTGAAAAACTATAATCATATAAATGACCACACGGAGATGCTTTTCATATGCCATATCGGTGCAGTTTTGAACAGCATTCCACTGATAGAGAAGAGAATGGCATGGATAGATATGATTACAACTAGATGATTGTAACTTGAAATTATTCTTCCTAGGCTCTGCTTCTAGCCACCTTAATGAATTGGGGTATTTTGCTTGATGATCTACCTATTGAATTTGAACTATCCAATCTTGGAGATATCTAGGTGGCTATCAGTCCAAATTAAATGTGCTACCCTACCATATCATAAATTCATTTTAACCTTCAATTTTGAAAATTCTTGTTTTAGGCTAACTTGATATTGTACTCTAATTACTAGCATCATAGACATTCAAAGATATTGGTCATCTAATCTAACCAATAGTCATACATACCTTCTGCTTCAATGGGTTTGACAAAGTAATAAAAAAAAAAAAACCGACCAGGAAATTTTGGAAAAATTCCTGGAAGATGTACATACCCTACTCAAAACAACATCCCTGTCTCATTGTGTCCTGGGACACTAATAAAAAATTTCACCTTAATTTACATAGGAAATTATGGGCTTTGTTACAGCAATTATATATGGTTCTCTCAACATATATAACACAATTAACAGTATGGAACAAGCATAACCATATACATGTATATTGTAAATTATGATAAATTAATGGGAATATAAATTTGGAAGGATGAAGGCACATCAAGTGATAACCCGTGCGAGTGGTATTCAACTATAAACTGCAATTCTGTTGCTGCATGCAGATATGAAGAAATGTATAGAACGGAAATTAATAATTGATAATAAAAAAAATGTTACAAAGTGAATTTTTCTTTTTTTGGATAGGAAAAGTGATGTTCTTAGCTTACTTGGCTTATATCGTCTTCTCCAACAGCACCGAAAGGTATGATTTTGGCTCCAAATCTTGCAGCCATCCTGACAAACTCAGACTGTTCTGGCCATATTAACTTGTATTCTTCACCCTAAAATTGTAAATTTTTAAGAAAAAAGATTTTTTGAAAGCTTTTTCTATGTTTAAATATGGCATTTATCAACTTAAATGTGGACCATTATATGTATACTAGTCCAATGCTCATTCGATGTACGGTTAATTAAAAATTTCTATATGAAAGAATAATATCATCAAAACTATAGCGAGTCACTTCTAACTTTAATATAATTTCATCTAGATTAAATTATAGAAATGCAAAAATATATTAAGCAACACAACGTAAGAACGGTATATAATATGTAAATTTTACCATATTAAAATACAAAATTATGATAGATGATCAAAATACTTAAATAAATTTTAAATTTGGTTTTAACGTACTTGAATTTTTTTGAAATATTCTCTAAAAAAAAAGTTTTTTGAAATATAATTTAAGTTGGAGTAGATTTTTAAATTCCTTAATCTTAGCTAATAAAACTTTACTTAAATTGAAAACGAAAACACTATTTTGATTTCTACATTTTGGAATTATAGTCAATTTGGTCATTAAATTTTGATAATAGTCAATTTAGTTCCTCATTTTTTCAACTTACAATCAATTTGGTTTTTACCATTAAGCTTACTAACAAAAATTCTTTACATGGCAATCGGTTTACACCGTTATCATGTCTAATATTAAAATATAAAATGATATGCTAACGTATTTAAATTTTTTTAGTCACATCAACTTTTAAAAATACTTGTCTTTTCTTTACCATTTTTTTTCTTTTATTATTGTTACAATATTTAACCAAACAGAGTTTCTTTTTAATTTTACCAATTTTATTTTTTCTGTTCTTATAATTTCTTGGTAAACAAACAGTCTTTTCTTTCTTACAATTTCTTTCGTATTGTAACAGTGATTTTAAGTCCAACAATGGCATATCAAGTATCAACACAGATTAAATTGATTCAAACTTTATTTGGCTTTCAAACATAGCAAATCTTATGCCATTAAGTTTAAACTATAATCCAAAATCAAACATATCCCCAAACCCATACAATGAATGATCCAACAAACTCAGTTTCACCACAAACCCAACGGTGCAGCAGCAGCAGCAGCACCACCACAATCCTAGATCCGGCTTATTCTAAGCCGAAGCCACGACTCAGTTCCTAGAGTTAGCCCAAGCTTACGAATCATCATCTTCGATCTTAAATCCTCTACTCCAACCAGATCCACCAAACCCAGACTCGCCGATTTCACTCCCAACTCAGAGATTCCCAATCCCTTTTCACTCTTCTCCAAAATCATCTATTCTGGATTTCGTTTTTAAGGAAGCCCATTATGTAGGCGTTGAAAGTTGTGAACTGAAGAGACTTATCGAGTTGTTGTGACGGAGGCAGCAGATGGACGGCGATGGGCAACTCAAATAGTGGTTGCAAAGAAGGCTTGGGGATGGAGTCAATGGTTTATGGACTGACTTTGACGATCGTTGAGAAATGAGTACTGGGAAGAATGAAGGCAGAAGAGAATCAAAGAGAAACTAAAGAACAAAGTTGCAGAGATTGTAAGAGAGTTGAGAAAATAAAATAGAAATTCTGTTTGGTTAAAAAGATTATAAGAAAATTATAAAAAAAAAGGGTAAATAAGAGCTGATGTGGCTTTTTTTGCTATATAAGAATTGATGTGGCCGATAAAATTTAGACCCATCAACATATCATTTTCTATTTTAATATTAGACGTGCCAATTGTGTAAATCGTTTATCACGTAAATAATTTCCGTTAGTGAGTTAATAGTAAGGACTAAATTGGTTGCAAGTGAAAAATATGAGAGACCAAATTGACTGTTAACAAAATGTAATGACCAAACTGACTGCAACCCCAAAATTTAGGGACCAAAAATAGTGTTTTCGCCTAAATTGAACTATAGTTGGAATAAAATTTTAAATTACTTGAAACTTACCTTCTCAAAAAAATATTTAAAAAGATTTTTACCTAAAGTGAAGTAATCTAATTAATGAGAATTTAAACATTTATTGCAAAGAGAAGATAGTCGTTGGTGTAACCACAACTTTTAGAAACAACTTTTATTATAGAGTACAGTTTATGATATAAAAATATATTAGGTTGTAATAAATGTGGTAATCTCGTATTAAAAGTAGACTTAAAAGAGAAATTATATCGATCTAATATTTAGAGTTTGCACAAGCAAACTTTTTGTTTGAGGATCGCTTGGGTGAAGATTGAGCGAAGTTCAAGTTTTAATGAATGCTCAAGCAAGTGTAAATGCCTTATGTAAAGATCGATCGAACTTTCTTTTTAAGGCTATTTGAGGTTTGCTTAGTGTTTGGTCGAGCAAAGTCGTTCAAACTTCAATTTTCTATAGAATTAGTTGTTGACCTGTGCTTTGCACATTTATTCTCATTAATTTTTAAATTTGGTTTAGTATGTATATCTTGTTAAAGAATGCAAACCTTAAAAATTCAACTTAAAATTAAGAAATCCAAGTTTTAAAACTTTAACAGATTTTAATCCTTCATCATTTTGATTTTTTTTTTCTTTTTGGGTAGATTTTTGCATTGTCAACAACTAAAAGGAGAGAGAGAGAGAGAGAGAGAGAGAGAGAGAGAGAGAGAGAGAGAGAGAGAGAGGAGTTTTTTAGAAAATAAATTGAAAGGATTTAGTAGTAAATGAAATAGTCATTTTTAATAAAGTCTCTTTACGAGTCTTTTAGTTTTAAGAAGAGATGACATGTCATAATAGTATAATTGGAAATATATGCTAACTGCAGTTTGGGGATCCAACTTTTATAATATATATTAGTTGCAGATCTACGCGATGCATGGAAATATATAAATATTATGCAATGATGTGTAATATATAAAAGTAACTATTACTTCAAGTATTGTCTTTTAAAAAAAAAGATTTCTACAAGTATTTTTTTTATCTTTTTATCTTTACAAAGATATCATTCTATTGTCTTGTGTGTTTGATTTGTAATGTGTTATATTTTCCTAATACACAACTAAATTTTATAAGTTTCAAATTTATTATTCAAATTTCTCATCTCTTAAGAAATAAAATCACAAAATTACAGTTTTATTTTAACAAAAATTAAAATGAAACCAAAGGAATAAAAAATAGACTTTTAAAAATTTAACACTCAAACAATTGGTAGGCAAATTCATAGCTATATAGATTGTGTTTTAATATAAACTCAAATTTCAATTTCCAAAAAAAAACTAAGTATAACCCAAACTAAAATTCAACCAAAGCTATAAAGGGTGAGAGAAGACTTTGTGATGGGAAATTAAAAAAAAAAAAAAAACACAATACCAAAACACAAATTAAAAAAAAAAAAAAAACCATCACCATTAATTTGAGTTATAAGAAAGAACAAAAAACCACCAAGAGAGACAGAGAGAGAGAGAGAGTACTTACAATTTTTGTGCGGAAAAAATATGGATTGAATGAGAGAAATGATATCAAATTTATACAAGAAAGAGAAAATAATGAAGAAAGTGTAACGGTAAAGTAAAGAGCAGTGGAGCGATAGAGAGGCAAAGAGAGAGAGAGGGGATGGTGGAGAAAGTGTAAGTTGTACCGGATGGTGTGGACTAATATGGTGAAGAAGAGTTATTTATTTATTACTATTATATTTAAGAATAGGGAGAAGAAAAGTTTTAAAAAGAAAAAAAAAAAGAGGTAGAAAATAAGTGAATGACGTGGCTGCTAATATAACTCAACAGAGGCGTAACAACTGTAAGTTCTATGCTTCAGCTCTTAGATATATACAAATATAGATTATAGATAGATTGTGTAGACAAGTGAGCCTAAAAGTTCTCACTATTACTAACATTTGATTGTTGATAACTGTATTTAGAATGTCTCACTCTTCATTGGCTACTTTTCAATAATGTCTCTTCATTCTCTACATATGTTGTTTTTTTTTTCATATTCAGTAAAAGGGTTGAAAAATATAAAGAAATTTCATGAATTCTCTAAAATTATTATTTGTAGAGCAATTATACTAGTCTAATATTTGTAATTTACTTGAGTGAAATTTATATTTGAGATTTAAAGCTTGTGCCGTATATCTAAGAGTTAAGTCATTTTGGATATACACGATTTCTTTAAGACATTTTCCCATTTCCTCGTGTGTGTGTGTTAAAAATACTTACTATTTTTATAATAAAAAAAGAAAAAAAAAAAAGTGGGCGTAGCTTGAAGATCAAGTAAAGTTTTTTGTTTTCAGGATTGCTTTAGAGAGTGTCATGCAAAGATAAATCAAACTTTCTATTTCAAGCCACTTGAGGTTTGCTTAAGGTTCCCTCAAGTGAAATACTTCACTTGAACAAAGTCATTCACTCATTTGGAACTTTTTTTTTTGTTGTTGTAAAATTGTTAATAATGGCCACCTGATTGTTATTAATTGTATTTAGAGTGTCATGAGTCATGACTCTTCATTGGTGACTTTTTAGTGCTACCTCTTCAATGATGTCTCTTCATTCTCAATTTATATTGTTCTTTTCATATTCACTAAAAAATTCGAAGTTTAAAGGTAGGAATTTCAGATATAAAGCCATGTGTGGCCTGGTAAATTAACCAAGACAATAAATTTCTGTAAGGAGCGCTTTCTCTTTTTTCCTTCAAATAAGCAAGGCACCTTCCAACCTCAGACTTGACTTGTAAGTATAATTCATGAGCTTTGTCCCTGTCTTTTAATTTCTGCTTCAAACCTTCAGAACATGATTAGAAATTAAGGTTAACAATTACTTGCATCTTACTTACCTCGTAAAGAAAAACAAAAAAACAAAAACTTGCATAAAAAATTCAACCTACTAAAGCTCAAACTTCCATTGACTACTGCTCAAGCAGAGACACAGGTTACAACTGTCCTAAGATTCAGGTAAGATACAGACCTACAATGTTTATTTGCAAATGTGGCCCTGCACGACAAACACCCTCTACTAAACCATATATCTGGCTGTACGTGGGTGTACGATATAGTGATTCATAAGAACATATGTTTCATGTTTTTCAGTTGCAAATGATAAGCTATAATCATATAAAAGAACACACTGAGAAGAGAATGGATTGGATAGATATGATTACAATTAGATGATTGTTGCATGAAATTATTCTTCTCAGGCTGCTTCTAATGAATTGGGTATTTTGCATGATGATCTGCAAATTGAATTTGTTTCCAATCTAGGGAATATCTAAGGTGGCTATCAGTCCCAATTAGATGCACTGTAATATCATAAAGCCATTTTTTCAAAGTTGCAATTTTGTTAAAGAGACCATCAACTTTGGAAAAAAAAAAATCTTGTTTTAGGCTAACTTGATACTGTACTCAAGCATCAGACATTCAAAGATATTGGTCATCTAACCAGTAGCCATACCTTCTGTTTCAATGGATTTGCCAAAATAATAATAAAAATAACCAGGAAATTTTGGTAGAATTCCTGGGAAATGTACATCTTGATTTGCAACTGCTCCAGTGGCATCAGTCCTACAATGCAAGATCACGGTAATATTAAAATAAAGAATAGGAAGGAAAAGGCAAAATAAATTTGAGATCATATTTATGGAAAGAAAGGATCCAATTGAAGTCAATGCCAGAGGAACTTAATATACCTTTAAGTTTACAATCTCATCTGTCATCTTTTTATTTGATCCTCAAGGTAAGGAATCTTCATTTGGTCATCATAATCAAAAACTAGGTATAAGTTGAAAGAAACCATTTACTCATTAGAAAGAAAACAAGTAAAACCCAGTGACAAAAATGTGAATCTAAATATAAACTAGCTAGCCGAAACAGCAAATAGCGGTAATGTAGATATGTCCAGTTTAAACTTTTCTTCAAAGCAATTAGCATGTCATACCCTTCTCAAAAGAAAATCCCTATCTCATTGTGTCCAGGGAAACTGATAAAAAAGTTCACCTTAATTTACATAGAAAGTTATGGGGAGAAACCCTTTGTTCAGCAATTACTGTTCTCTTCACATAACACAAGTAACATTATCAAACAAGGATAAGCATATACATGTAAAATTGTAAATTAATAAGAATATGAATGTAGATCCAGGTTTCAATGTTTAGATTTTAGAAAATTTGGAAGAAATAAGGCATCAAGTGATGACCCGTGTGAGTGGTTACAGTGGTATTCAACTAGCAGCCTAGCCAGCTAGAAACTACAATTCTGTGCTGCATGCAGATATGGATAGAATGGAAATTAATAATTGATAATAAAAAAAAAATGTTACAAAGTGAAGTTCTTAGCTTACTTCGCTTATAGCGTCTTCTCCAACAGCATCAAAAGGTAAGATTTTGGCTCCAAATCTTGCAGCCATCCTGACAAACTCAGACTGAAAGCACAAAAGCCAAGTATTTCAAAGCTATTAAAGTTGTATATTCTGAAAAACACATCTCATTTAATTTATGTTGCAATGAAATACACACAATCAATACATTCGAAAAATAGTAACCATGTCTGCACATGTCAATGCATATAATTGCATAAATCACACTGAAGCCTGGAGGGAGAGAAGGCAACATTTTGCATGATGAGATCATTTATCATTTCACCTTAGACTGTAAATTTCGTGAGTATTTTAATAATAAACATTAAGGTTGAAGGGGAGTTAATTTTCTGTAATAAGCTATAAATTCAATAATAACCAAAGCATTGTCATTAATTCATCCAAAGGTTTGTGAACCACCCATTAATTCACTACCTTCTGTTCTAATTTTACTTTTTTTTTTTTTTGAGAAAGAACATTTGCAAATTTCATTAAGAAGAAGAAAACTAGCCATTATCGGCTAAAAGTACAGCTTGAAGGTGTGGAGGAACATCCTCCATCCACACCGAAAAACCTCTAACATGTCTTGCGTATTTAGCTAGGTTGTGAGCAATAGAGTTACCAAGTCTACGAATATGGGAAAATGAAATACATCTGGTTTCTGTGGTTGCTTTGGCTGCTGCAAGGATATGCCCGTAAGGAGAAAAAGAGTCATCGTCATTCCTAAGGCACTTAATCACTGCTTCAGAGTTGCCTTCAAGAATAAAAGATGTTAAGCCAATTTCTTGCGCGAAGTAAATGGCTCTAGCTGCAGCCATTGCTTCAACAATAAAAGATGTTCTAATTTTACTTGAAAAGGCAAGCAAAGTATTGGAAATTCTGGGACTGCAAATTGGGGTGGAAGAAGCAAATCAAGCAGAACCTAACCAGTAAATTGACAAGTTTGGCTTTTCCTAGCTTGGATTGAGCCTTGATTGAGACACCACTAGACGTCAGGAAGGGCTAAGCTCAAGTTATATTTATGTCATATTTTAAAAAGCATAATATTGAAGGGGTTATATTTGTAGTCCTACCATTATTCTATCCTTTTTTATTATTGTTTGGAGAGGTATGTAAAGTCCTAGCATTATTCTATTCTTTTTTATTATTGTGAGAATTTTTTTAATAATTTAGATTATTTAGTTCGTTAAATATCTTCTTCAAATAGATATTTAAGTAAAAATTTAAACTTAGTGTTAATTTTATCAGAACATAATTTTTTTTAACATTATAATAAGTAAATATTATACAAATATAAGGAAATGTATTGAATTTTTTTATTTTATTTATATTATTGATCAAGTGATGCTATAAATGCAACAATTCTAAAGAGGTCTTGATCATCCATGCATGTGCATGATTTAAGGCATGGGAACCTATTCCAATTGTAAAGAGGTCTGACTATAGTAGAATTTTCCCCTGAATACTAAAAGCATATGTTTTGGATGAAGACCTAGAGATTCAAACCCCCAATCTTGTCTATCTAATTAAGATATTAAAATATACAGCATGTTTTTTTCCTTGATTAATTAAAAACTTAAAAGTTAAAGCATACTTGTGAAATAATTAGCTCAAGTCAAATCTTTATAAAGCAATGATAAAAAAATGAAGAAAGAAAATTTTAAGAAAGTAATGATAAAGAAGTTTTTATAGTTTAAACTCGTACAAAAATGAGTTTGTGATCATATGGTAAATAACACTTGATTAGCACAAAATTTGATATATGTATTAAGAATGTAAAGAACATGCAATCTAATGGTTAAAATTTTAAAATATATTTCAATGTTATTTTTTTTAGAGGGAGTTATAGTTTTAAACTACAACTAAATATATAGCCAAATTTATTCCTTTTAATAATACTATTTTTTAAACATGTTTAGACACAAGGATAGGCCATCCATATTAAAAGTAGAAATGCGATAAGCAAACAAACCCAATCAGGAAATTAGAAAACAATAGTATTGTGAAACGAAACATTTTCTTTAGGTCGAGCCAATAAAATCAAAAGCCACACCATTAATGGTTCTTAATTAAAAAATTCATTCAATTTGATAACATGTCGATTTCTTGAAGAAAGAGAAAAGAAATGAAGTTTAAAAACTAATTAAGCACAAAAAACTGAAAACTAGCGAGAAACCCAAAGAGCCACACAAGTGAGGCATTAACTCCAGAGAGAGTATCTCATGCGCCAGGCGCATGAGACATCCACACCTGTGGGGTCCACATGTCTGTGAGAGGGGCGACTCATGCGCTTGGTGCATACAAAATTTTTTCTAAACTCCACTAGCCGTAACGTGCCACATGGCCACGATGTGTACAGCGCTGCCACTACGCATTAAATGCGCTACCACTACACATCAAATGTGGAACAGAACCCCAAGAGTCATGTCTGAGCAAAAAACCTTTCACCTTTTGGTGATTGTCATGACATGCAAGGATGACCATAGAACCTGGGGGGTAGCTGATGGGACCAACGAACTCTCTTGCCCAGACGACCTCATCAAACATCTTCATCCACTTAGCCACGGCATGGACGAGGGAAGGCAAGTCATTAATAAGAAGTTCCAATGCCTCGGACAGTTACCAATTAGTTGTTAGACCATTGGTGGCTCATCAAAACTTGCATTAATAAGTCTTGAGGCGTTACGAAGGGAGCACTAAAGCCACAATTAAGGCCCTAACGGCTAAAAACTATGAAACTATATATACACGCTCATCAGAACTAGACAAGGTACATATACACACACCCAAAATATACTAGTACATGTAACTTCGATTTTCTAAGTCTTTTTGCTTCCTAAAAAGTTTCTATAAGCTGACTTTATCATCAGAGACTCTGTAACAGTTACCACACCGATGACCATCTGAAGCGGGCTTTTCACCACACTTACAGGCACAGCGACTAGGTTTCAACTTCATCTGGACGAACCTACACTACTGACGATTTTCGCATCATCATCATCATTCTACTAATAATAATTTAATTGTTTTGTTTACAACATTATTTTATTATTTTAAGAATATTGTTAGTGGAATGCTGATATGGCAGAATCTAGACCATTAAATCATTAAAATGTGGTTAGGATTTAAGGAAATTTATTGATAGAGTACCCTAAGAAATTTAGAGGATCTGGATCCATAAAGTTTTACCTAAATTGAACTGTATTTGGAATAGAATTTAAATTTCTTGAAACTTACCTTCTCAAAACAAAAACAAAAATGTATAAGATTTTTACCTAAAGTGAACTAATGTAATTAATGAGAATTTAAACATTTGTCACAAAGAGAAGATAGCCGCATGGCAAAGCCTCAACTTCTAGGCCCAATTTTCATTATAGAGTATAGTGTATTATATATATAATATGTATGAATAATTATATTAGGTTGTAATATATGTGGTAATCCCATATTAAAGTAGAGAATTAAAAGACAAATTATATCGATCTAATATTTAGAGTTTGCTCAAGAAAACTTTCTATTTGAGGATCACTTGGGTGAACATTGAGCAGAGTTCAAGTTTTAATGAATAATCAAGCGTCATGTAAAGATTGACTGAACTTTCTATTTAAGGTCATTTGAGGTTTGCTTGGCGTTTGGTTGAGCGAAGGTGCTTAAAC
Organism: Castanea sativa; assembly: GCF_040712315.1. Classification (NCBI taxonomy): domain Eukaryota; kingdom Viridiplantae; phylum Streptophyta; class Magnoliopsida; order Fagales; family Fagaceae; genus Castanea; species Castanea sativa. Next base: position 62,131,996 of record NC_134013.1, on the reverse strand, counting down.
TTCAGTTTTCGATTGAATTGTGCAGACGAGTGAGCCTAAAAAATTTCATTAAACTTCAGTTATCTATTGTTGTTAACTATATTTATAGTATCTCACTCTTTATTGGTGACTTTTTAATAATGTCTCTTCATTCTCTATATATGTTATTTTTTTCATATTCAGTAATAGGATTGAAAAATATAAAGAAATTCTATGAAGTATCCAAAATTTCTATTTGTAAAGCAATTATACTGGTCTAATGTTTATATTTTACTTGAGTGAAAATTCTTTTTGAGGGTCGCTCGGGTGAGTGTAGCTTGAAGATAAGAGTAAATTAAGTTCTTGTTCTGAAGATTGCTTTAGAGAGTGCCATGCAAAGATAGAAACCAAACTTTATATATGTTTGAGGCCATTTGGGGTTTTCTTAAGGTTCGCTCAAAGTGAAATAGTTCACTTGAACAAAGTTAATTGGAACTTCTTATTAATGGTCACTGATTGTTATTAATTGTAGTTAGTGTCATGAGTCATGACTCTTCATTGGAGAAATTTTAGTGCATGTTTAATATTATATGCATGTTTAACAAAAAAAAGAAGACATGTTAGTGCTACCTCTTTAACGATGTCTCTTCACTCTCTCTCTCTCTCTCTCTCTCTCTCTCTCTCTCTCTCTCTATATATATATATATATATATATAGTTCTGTTGGGTTTTGAGTTTGTAGTGTTGGCAAACCATGACAAAAAATAAGTATTATTGAGTTAGAATGGTGTACTTTCAAGTCCAAGACAAAAAAACTCAAGTTCTAGTCTGGTTACCTCGATTGTTGTTCGATTCCTCTTGATTGATCGAATGTCGCAGATCAGCAAAAATTAGTAAAAAGTCCATAACTTCTTTATTTGAAGCCTAAATCGCGATCCATTTTTTCCAGTATTTAAAGGACATTATAAGCTAACCCTAGATGAAGTTTTTAGAGAGAAAAGAGTATCTTGTACCCCCAATTGTAGATCTAGGGTTTTTATACCCAATGCTCTCCAAAGTCTTTTACTTTTAATATTCCTTGAAGAATCTCAAGATCCGGTGTTGTAGAAGTTGTTATTACAAGATCAACAAGTGAAGGTGATTTGAAATCTTTGAGTGGGATCTCAAAGTCACAAGCATGGGTGCTTGTGTTGCAGCAAATTGAATGAGAGGAGCCTGTGGATTCGGAGCCTGCACGTGGTCATGTCAGTAAGTTACTACATGAGGTATCAATAGATTTAGGGTTAAATCTTTTGTAAAAACTTCAATTCTTTTATAGTAGATTTGTTTTACTTTGAGAATAGCTAGGTCAAATCCTCCACATGTTTTTACTTTGAAACAGTTAGTTTCATTGGTTTTTCTAAGTCATCATATCGTAATGTTTTTTACTTTTCCATTGTTGTATATGATATGATATATGTTTGTCTAACCTAGATCTGAATAATAAACCTAATAATCAACTTCGTTAATTAATTAAGTTAAACAATCTGGTTTAAGGAGTCTAAACAAACAAACAAGTTCTTGCATATTCACTAAAAGGGTTGAAACAAAGAAATTCTGTGAATTCTCTAGAATTTCTATTGTAAAATCTAGGTGGTGTTGTATCTTGGAGACAATTACCTCTAACCCGTTAGCAAAATATTCTACAAGGACTCAAAGAGGATCTCATGTGCGTCTTTCAAAGTAATAAGTGAATGATAGACATTGACTCTTCACTCACATGGCTTAAAGTCTCACTAGTTTCATTTTGGTAAAAAGACGGGATGGGGTTCAAAAATAAATGAAATAAAATTAAACAAGTAAAGAATCCCATAGACAAATACCATATATATATATATATATATATATATACCATCAGTCTCCCAGAATCAATATAAATTTACAGAGAAATAGAATTATCTTTCCAAGAAACCCTTGGTTACAGGACCTGTTTATACATAATGACCATGTGATCATGGTTTGATCGATAGACCACTACTTTGCTACACTGTCTGTAGCCCCTCCCTATAATCATAGGTCGGTCAATCTATAATCAAAAACAAAAAAAAAAATCCTAAGCTCTTCCCTAAGGAGAGTAAAATCAATGCCAACACCACGCCTGGAGTTTATATCGTACACTCTGTGCATCATCCCAGGAAAAGTTCACGGGCATCATTGGAAAAAGAATATGGTGTATACAGCTCCAATGAGCAAAAAAATTAAAGTTTAAAGGTAGGAATTTCAGATGTAAAGCCTCGTGTGGCCTGGTAAATTAACCTAGACAATAAATTTCTGTAAGGATCGCTTTCTCTTTTTTCCTTCAAATACGCAAGGCACCTTCCAACCTCAGACTTGACTTGTAAATATAATTCATGAGCTTTGTCCCTGTCTTTTAATTCCTGCTTCATCCCTTCAGAACATGATTAAAAATTAAGGTTAACAATCACTTGCATCTTCTTACCTCATAAAGAAAAACAAAAAACAAAAACTTGCATAAAAAATTTGACCTAATAAAGCTCAAACTTCCAATGACTACAGCTAAAGCAGAGGCACAGGTTACAATGGTCCTAAGATTCCGGTAAGATATAGACAAATTGAAGAATGAGGTTGAATTATAGTACCTACAATGTTTATTTGCTAATGTGGCCCTGCATAACAAACATCCTCTACAATACCATGTATTAGGCTATACACTTGGGCGTATGACTTAGGATGTCATAAGAACACATGTTTCATGTTTTTCAGTTGGAAATAAGCTATAATCATATCAATGACCACACTGAGATGCCATATCAGTGCAGGTTTAAACAAAATTCCTTTAGTAGCGAAGAGAATGGCATGGATAGATATGATTACAAATGATTGTTGCTTAAAATTATTCTTCTTTGGCTGCTTCTAATGAATTGGGTATTTTGCATGATGATCTACCAATTGAATTTGTTTCCAATCCAGGGGATATCTAAGGTGGCCATCAGTCCCAATTAGATTCACCGCAATATTGTGAAAAATTCTTTCTTAGGCTAACTTGTTACAGCACTTTATTACTAGCATCAGACATTCAAAGAAATTGATCATCTAACTAATAACCATACCTTCTGTTTCAATGGGTTTGCCGAAGTAATAATAAAACCGACCAGGAAATTTTGGTAGAATTCCTGGTAAATGTACATCTTGGTTTGCCACCTCCCCAGTAGCATCAGTCCTACAATACAAGATCATGTTAATATTAAAATAAGGAACAGGAAGGAAAAGGCAAAATAAATTTGAGGCCAAATTTATGGAAAGAAAAGATCCAATGGAAGTCAATGCCAGAGGAACTTAATATACCTTAAATTTCCAGCCTCACTTGTTAGCTTCTCTATTTGATTCTTAAAGTAAGGAATCTTCATTAGGTCATCATAATCAAAAACTACCTATCAGTTGAAGAAACCATTTATTCATTAGAGAGGAAATCAGTAAAACCCAGTGACAAAAATGTGAATCTAAATATAAACTAGCCAGAAACAGCAAATAGCAGTAAGGTAGATATGTCAAGTTTAAACTTTTCTTCAAAGCAATTAGCATGTCATACCCTTCTCAAAAGAACTTCCCTATCTCATTGTGTCCAGGGACACTGATAAAAAAGTTCACCTTAATTTACATAGAAAATTATGGGGAGAAATCCTTTGTTCAGAAATTACAGTTGTCTCCACATAACACAAGTAACATTATCGAACAAGGATAAGCATATGCATGTAAAATTTTAAATTAAGATAAATTAATAAGAATATGAATATAGATCCAGGTTTCAATGTTTAGATTTTAGACAATTAGGAAGAAAGAAAGCATCAAATGATGACCCGTGCAAGTGGTATTCAAATAGCAGCCTAGCCAGCTAGAAACTACAATTCTGTGCTGCATGCAGATATGAAGATATGTATAAATTAATAATTGATGAAAAAAATGTTACAAAGTTAAGTTCTTAGCTTACTTCACTTATATCGTCTTCTCCAACAGCACCAAAAGGTATAATTTTGGCTCCAAATCTTGCAGCCATCCTGACAAACTCAGACTGTTCTGGCCATAGTAACTTGTATTCTTCACCCTAAAGAACAAAAGCCCAGCATTTCAAAACTATTAAAGTTGTATCTTCTAAAAAACAAATCTCATCTATGTTGCAATAAAATACACAATCAATACATTAGAAAAATAGTAACCATGTCTGCATATGTCAATGCATATAATTGCATAAATCACACCGGAGCCTAGAGGTAGAGAGGACAACATTTTGCATGATGAGATCATTTAGCATTTCACCTTAGACTGTAAATTTCTTGAGTATTTTAATAATAAAGGTTAAGGTTGAAGGGGAGTTAATTTTAAGTAATAAGCTATAAATTCAATAATAACCAAAGCATTGTCATTTACTCATCCAAAGGTTTGGGAACCATTCGTTAATTCACCACCTTCTGTTCTAATTTTACTCAAGAAGGCAAGCAAAGTATTGGAATATCTGGGACTGCAAGTTGGTGTGGTAGCAATGGTAACCGCTACCCAACCCAAGCTGCCAGAGTTGCAGCCAACAGAAAGAGGAAAATTCTTATTACTTCTGAAGCCCTGATACTGAACTTAATTCACCAAAAAAGAAGTAAACTAGAAAGGGAAGAAAAAAACATGATTTGACCCTCTTGCGTATATAATAGAAGTAAATCACAGTAAAATGTTACCTTCCGATGAAGAGCCTCACGCATGCCTCCTGGATATAGCAGGACATGGGACTTTGAAGACAGAAGCTTGAATATGTTAGATGCTGAGACAGGAACTGCCCCCATAATTCTGAATGTGTCAAATTGTGACACATCAGGTAACATATCTCGTATATTGTCCTTTTTCACAAACATCATTGGATGTGCTATCCCCCTCACAAGGATATTTCTTTCCCGAAAAATATTGGCTACTAAGGGAACCAATTCAATTCCCAGCAACATGTGATAGCCTACTAGCAAGACTGGGCCCTCTGAAGGTATTCCGGCAAGGCCCCTCACAATCTTCCCATCCTCCAAAGTTGATAGCATAACAGGGCTAGTAAAAGTACTAATCCATCTATGAAAATTAAAAGTGTGAGACAGTAATGTCTAAAATGTGTTTTACCACACCCAATCAATCAGAAAACTCTACAAAAAAAAAAAGATGTCTCAGGTTTGTCAGTTTTTTTTTTTTTTTTTTTTGTTGAGAATTCAATAGATTCGTATAACAAACAAGACAGAAATTCTACACACTCTACTAAAGACCACAGCTAACACCCTCTGGTAAATTTACAACGCTGAGACTAGAGAACAAACAGAAATACCAACTAGCACTCCTATTACAAATTGGCACTATAGCATTTGCTTAAACTATAGAAAACACTAAAGGTTTGTCAGGTTTGGTGTAAGCATTCTGAAGTACATGCATATTGATCAATGTGGTACACTATAATATATATAGTCCACTTTCAAAGGCATTCTCCAAATGAAAAATTAAAGCAATCATATCCATCTGTTCTGTTAGCTACCTTTTTATCTTGTTTTATATGCATATTGTTCTATGATAAGTTTTAATGTTTTTAGAAGACAGGATAATACAAACTGTTTTCTCTAGCTTACTAGCTGACATGTACTGACACACTCCATACTCATATATAAGCTATGGATGGACTAGTCAGGTACCAAGAATTTTAACGTGTTATCTCAGAAAGTATCTATTAGAAAATATGACTTACTTGTTGTCTTCCACTACATTTTTGAACTCGGTAGGAGTTGGTAGCATGTAGTCTGAAACATAGTCAAGGTATTTTCCACGGCGATAGAAGCTAGCACCCTTGATGATAGTTACCAAATCAATACCATCTTCCTGCCAAACATGGGCAGGACTTCAAAATATATCATTAAAATAATACAAGATTCATGTGATATATTTAAAACTCAAAATAATATAATTTGAGGACTGTATAATGTATTTATTTATATGAAAAATACAGTAATTTTGCACATAATATAATGTTAATGCATCTGTTTAAAAATATTAGTTTTATGTCTTGTTCACACAAATGTTGGTACAAGATAATCAGCCATAAAACATACATCAAACATACATTTTCAGATATGAAAACTCCCTGCCCTCTCTTTTTTTCTCCTCATCTCCTGTTAGCATTATAGAAACCTTATTATTTCCTACTGTAAGGAGAGCATTCTAGACTTAATCAGAATTCATATCTAAGTTTTGTGTGTGTTTCCAAGTAATCGAGTAAGCCAAAATAACAAGGCAAGGTATAAATTCTATTTTATACACTATAAGCTGTTCTTTTTATTGCTCCTCACACACAACCCCCCCCCCCCCCCCACCCCAACCAAAGTCTGAATTCTGCCTGACAACTTCAGACAAGTAATGGAAAATTAAGAAAACATTAGTAATTACTCAATTACTTCTTTCCATTGAACTCTTACAAGCAGGAAAAACCAGACACAAATGAGGACACATGTACACACGTACTTACATGCATGCACACACACGGAGAGAGAGAGAGAGAGAGTCCTACCAAGAAGAGAAAATGACCACTGTTATTGAACTTACGAATCACACATTTTGGAAGTGCATGACATAGTCTTTCACCTTCCTCTTGACTGGGTAGCAATTGATCCCTTCCACTAAAACAACACACAATGAACTCCACCCAATTATCTTTGGATGTACCACAAGATCAAAACAAGAAAAGCACTACAAGTATACATTGCACAACAATGCCTTTATAATAGAAGAGGAAGAACAACAAGTTGAACAAAAAAAACTGCTAATTCCACTAGAAAAGAGTTTGTGGAAACTTATAGCCTATATTTAGAAAATGCATATGCCATTTAACAAGATAAATGACCTCCAAATGACTGAGGCACCCATCTGCTAAAGAAAACCTATTTAATACACTTCACTTAATTCTATAAAGAAATGACTACAAGAAGACCAATTACTACTAATACACTATTTGAGGAGTGAATTTTCTAAATTGACATAACCAAATGTTGAAGAAAGTTATTGACTCGGTCAGATGGGACTTTTTTTTTCAGTGTTGAGGAGTGTTGGCTTCATTGCATTCTATCATATTTCACGTTTTGTTCAGTGATACCAGGGAATCACTGTTAATACCTCAGCTTAACCAGAGGCAAAGAAAGAGTTTCCTTTCCTTGCTAAACATATGTTTGTTATTGTAGTAGGTTTTTTTTTGGGGGGGGGGGGGGGAGGGGTGCATGTTTGGATCAAATTAATAATAAATAAAAAACAAATAAAAGGAGATTTAGTTTCCAAATAAGTATTGAACTGGGTTTTCTTATAGAAGAGCATAAGAACCTGGAAAGTATCAATGTTTGAGCTTTTACAGCATGCAGGCGTGAATTGGAGAATGCCGAACCTGATTTAAGCATCTGCAGCTTCCAGCGAAGTGTTTCTCTGGGTAAGATATCAGCCAAAACCTGTGAATTCAATCATCAAAATTGACAGTGGAGGAGAAATATTAGTGCAATGAGTGAGGACCAATATAAAAGATTAAGGACATGCCAGCTATTTCTGTGTGAACTCCCAACAGAAGTCGAGAGTAATCTATATTTTAAAGTCACGTAGAATTGCAAGTGATATTAAACTTAGCCAGAGCAGTTCTGTTTGTTAAAATTTCAGATGGCTCAGATGAGAGCATCTAATCTAAGGCATGTAAATGAAGAGTATCACAATATATTCTGATAACAGTGCTTGATATATTCAATGATGAAATATATATAGTCTCATAGGAGTTTCAATCTCTTTTGGACAATAGTTAAATAATATTCATACTTTAATATAACGCTAGTTTATGAATGTTCTAAAGTTGAACCTTACAGAGAGGTAAGATGAAATTGCATCAAGATCCTGTGATAGCTCTCCAACTGTTTGTTGCAGAGGAAGTCCCTTCACCACACTCTCTATTGCCGTCCTCAAAGGTTGACCTAAATGGATGTACAATTACTGACGGCAAGTAAGGAGATATATATATAATATACCTACATATATAATACACATTTATTTATTTATGGAAGTATGTCGGTATTAGTCGTTAATTTGCAAATTGTACATTTTTCAGCATTAATAATTTTCACTATGCTTTGGATATGGAAAAGAGATACACTAAATCAGTTCCTGAATAGCAGTTTCAATTAGAAAAGAATTTGGATTTCTTATTTCAATTTCAATACGTTCATTTGAAAATAGAAATGCAACAGACTGAACCCTATATTACATGCTCTCCAATTTTAAAAGAAAAGAAGTCCAGTCCTAGAATTCCGACAGTTTTGTCAGCAAGTCCTCTACACCTTCGTTCAGTTAGGTTATACAGGAACAAAAAGCTAGCAAACATCTTTATTTACATAGGAATGGGGACGCGGATAAATGATTTGGGGTTAGATGTTGACAACCTAGAAATCTGTAATAAGTTCATACAACAAGAGAAAAAGGACTAAAGAAAATAAAAGAGACCTAGAATATATCATACATAAAAGAATTTAGATTTCTTATTACGGTTTCAATGCGTTCATGTGAAAATAGAAATGATACAAACTGAACCCTATATTACAAAATCACATTATGCCTCTTTTATCTTGGCGTCACATAGTCAATCACCTAAGATCAATCAGCAAATTTAACAAATCATAACCATTTCCCAAAGGTCTTACAGTTGTTTGAGGATCACTAAAAATGTTTCAAGTGTCAACTGTTGGTCACTACAAGCTAAAATTCCAAGTATGATTTGAAAGACTTCAACATAATCAAGTTATCAGCAGTCTTCATCTAGCTATTGTATAGACCTTCTGCAGTCTTAGTGGTTTTGATGGAGGCAACAGAGAGTTTTCGATTCTGAGGCATGATCAAATTTAAGCCAAGGTGGAGACTTGTGACAAGGCTCGAATAGAATACCTATTATGTCTGTTAGCTACAGCTTTGTGTTCTCCTCATACTCGAAAACGATTAATTAGTTGTGTTTGAGTGGTTTTAGGATGCCACATGCTGAAGTCTAGTTACCTATATGAGAACCCCTTAATTGTTTGGAGAGGTATGTGCAGTGGAGCAAATAGGGTAGCGAAAAGAAACTACTCTATTCTTTGTTATTTGTGAAAATGAGCTAATTGGGTGTATTTGGGGTTGAAGTTTTGAGAGAGTACCTCTATACTACCTTTGTAATATCCATATTTGCTAGTGAAATTTTCTCCTCACTGCTACCTATGAATATAGGCCCAATGCTGAACCATGTAAATCTTTGGTGTTCTTTCATATGTGTGGTTGTGAATTTTTCAACATTTTATTCATTTCTATTAAAATTTTTCTCAAATCCATAATAAATTTCACAATCGATATTGTGTCGGAGAGATTTGGGAGGCCCTTTTCTACAACACTTTTGATCACACAAGTTTCTAATCCCAAAGGGAGAAGAAATCTTTCAAGACAAGAGCCTTTCAATTGGCCACACAAGTTCCTACACCCATGAAGGGTAGGAATCCTTTTCCATCACATGGCTTACTACATATCCAACTGAAAGTGGGCTTTATTCCACCTACAGGCTGCACCCAAGTGTTGAGAATCGAGCCATTCTTCATAAATCTCCACATTGGTGGAAATCGAGCCACAAACACACATGGCATGCAGATTTGGATGTTGCTCCCAGTCTCCCAAACCCAATAACCTGAGTCTATTATTATTTCTTTTTATTTGGTTTGAAAAGGAAAAAAAGAAATGTAGGCCATTATTTTGGTGGTGAATCTTATATGTAGTATCACCATGTCATGTTAAATTCATTTTCCTGACATAAAACTTACATATCACACGTCAATACTATACCATTCAATGAATATGAACAGGTTTGTAGGCTATGTTAGCTCCAAATGGAAATGAATATGTATTTCAAGCAACTAGGGAAAAAAGAGAGGAGGAAACTGGAAAAGCAAACCTGTCATCAAACTCAACATGTTAGGAGGGTTAAAAGGGAGTTGGTCGGGAATGAATTCCAATAATGTCATTAACGGTTGTAGTTGAGATCGGCTAATAGACGTAGCTGCAAAAAGAACATTAATTAGGCAATATAAAGAGTAAGAAAATGAGAAAAAATAAAATCAAGTGAATGCCATCTACTTTGAAGCTAATATTCTTGAGTGTTGAAGTGACTAAGAGCATTTTTTTAGAAAGACCTCTCCATAGTCATAGCTCTTTATAATACCTGAGTTGCTCATTTTTATGGGGGGAAAAGCTAAAGTTGAAAGCGATGGTTGTTTCAAAGAAAACTTCTTACCTGGGTTAGCCAAAATTAGCACAAGATCAATATCAGGATTAGAAGCTGCTACAGCCAAAGCAAGGCATCCTCCAAAAGATTCCCCAACAAGATATATAGGTCTATTGGGTGAACTGTCGTTCTCTGACCGAATAGTTTTTTCCACCAGCTTCACCAGGTCTAAACCATGAAAATTTCTGGTAATTAGATTCAAAATACAAAACAAAGATAAACAGTGACTATTTTTATGTTCTATTTGTTAGATTTTGATTTTCATAAAATGTCAAATGAGAGAGACAGGTTGGTCTCATTCTCAACCAATCTCTTCATGATACGCCATTAGAATTCCCATAGGACAGCTCAGGCACTATGTTTTGATCTCAATATAAGTACCTTAAACTTTAGACTATAGCAACAGTTGATGTTACAGTTCATGCCACACTATTTATTACCAATGATACACAGATCCTCAAGTATATTGCATGCAGTAACAAAAGGTAGTAAAGAGAGAGAGAGGACCTGTAAATGGTGTTCGATCCATGACAGGAATGTGCAAGCACCATGTCTCAAAAATCCTACATCCAAAGGGGAAAAAAAATCCTAAATTAGGCAGTGTCATATAATTATAAATTATTAGCTGGCAGCCATTCTTTCTTTCTTCCGTCTTTATATCTCTCTCGATAGCTAGTAGAGAATTCTGTGTATGAGAAGTTGCTTTCAAATTCTCCATTACTTCTATTTGATAACTCAAAGAAAAAAGGATGGTACAAATTGTTCATAGAATTCAAATTGGGGTGAATACTTACTTTCCAATTCTGCGATGATTCTTAATAAGTCCAAGCCCGACGCCAAGAATGCCTGAAAAGTTCCAAAGTAAAAATAGTATATAGTGAGTACTATCCTTCATCTAGAAGAATAAGGTGGTAATAATAATAACAATAATAGTAACAATAATAATTGATATGGATACAAAGTTTAATAATAAATTTGAGATGCATACAAAAGTGAGGGTGGCACTAATTAGTTTGAACCATGTAAAAATACAATTTTGAAGTCACTGTCAGTATGGTTCCTAAATTTTGGTGGTTGTCAATTTCGTACCATTTAACTCATGAGCAGAAAATGATATCAAGTTGAAAATAATAGGAAGTTAGGAACCAAACTAACTACTGCCAAAATGTAGAGACCAAACTAGCAGGGACACTAAAATGATATTTTCACCCTTTTTTTAATCGAGTTTTAACATATGGTATCTGTTTCTAATGATTGTACTTATTATCATCAGACCAAGACACCAATCAGTTTTTGGTGTAGGCAGGGATTGAACTTCAAATTTTATTAAATCATTAAAGACTTTACCAGTTAAGCTAACTGGAACTTACGTATTTTCACCTTTAAACTAAATGGAATTCACCATCTTTTTGGATAAAACAAACTTAAACTAAGCAAATTTGATGAAAGTATATTTGATCTTCTCTAAATGAAATCTAATTAATTTAGGTAAATTCTTTTATACTGATTCTCTAATTTTACTTTTTAGTTATTAATTAAACATGTGACTTATATTTGCATATTTTTTGGTCGATTTTTCTCATGCATTACTATTAATACTAGTTTATTATAATTCCAAATAATTATTTGAATAAAAAATTTTAATCTTGAAATAAATATCAAAGAGGAAAAGATTTTATTTTCTTATTTTTTGGTCATTTGAAAGACTATCAAAAGAGAAAAAAGATCCTAAATTTGGAATCTAAAAAAAAAAAAAAACCGCTTGTATATTTTTGTAGCTAGGAAGCACCTGCAAGGATACAGGTACAGGTGTGGTGCGGTTACACGGCAATTTTTTTTAAAATAAGACACAAGTACGGCAGGATACATTTATTAATTAATTATTAAATGTTTTTTTCATAAAAAATTTATTTACATTTTCTATATATATTTATAATATATATATTGTTAGTAATTTATAAAAAATGTTATCACTCATTGCTATTCTTAAGCCAAATGATATAAATTAATGAATGTAATATCAAGTGGGTGAGTAAAAAAATTAAATAAGAAATGGTAAATAATACATAAAGATGGTCACATGGTGAGTTAAAAATGATTTTAAAAAATTAGAAACTTGTGGGTGGAAACCCAAAACTCAAAATTTAAAAAGCCAACCCATGCTGCCGTTGGAACTAAAAAAAGCTAGCCAATCATTATGTTTTTTAGGAGAAATTATAAGTCCTCATGGTGAACCACATCATTTTTGCCTAGTGGTTCACTATTTTACTAAAAAATTCTCAATTGTTTAAAATTTTGCTAACTCAATTTAAGATAAAAATTAAAGTAAAAGATAAAAATATTTAAAAACTATTTGTTAAAAAAAAAATTACATTTTTCACATCAAGATATTATTATAATTAAATCGTATAGCCTTGAATAACGACTAGATCTTATCAACATCTCCTAAAAAATATTAGATGTGATATCTATTAAGAATGTAAATTATATCTATAGGCTCTAGTCCAAAATAGTGGCAGACACTTTTTGACAAAAGATTATAAAAGAAAAAATAAAACTGAAATGACAGTGTCAAAGGAAAAGCATACCTTCATCAGCCATTGAGGCATTGACAAAAGCATACCTTCATCAGCCATTTGAGTGTCTATCGATGCAATACAGTAAGAGCAAAGAATTAAAAAACTGTGTTCTGTTATGAACTTATGATAAATTGAAACAAAAACAACTTTTTCACATTAACATCTGTCGTTAAAGAAGGAAATTTTCCTTTTTCTTTTTTTCCGAGCGCTTAAACAAGGAAGTTTCCCTCTTAATTTTTATTTTTATTTTTATCATAAACTAAGCCAGCAAATTTTTAAACAGGTGGGAGTCTTTTAATGGAATGGAGGACCATTAGGCAAAAGTGACATGATTCACCTTAAAGAACCTTATAATTTCTCATTTTTCAGGCCTTTCAAGATTTTATTGATTTTTTCTCTGTACACACGTCTTCCCAATTCCCACTTCACATTTTCAATCTTCACTTTTCAAATCTCTAAACACATTCTCTCCCTCTGTTCAAGCTTTCAACCTCTTTCTCTCTGTGCGTTCAAGGCTTCAACCCCAGTTTGCAAATGTCTAAAAATCAATGGTGCCACCACCGACCAAAACTTCTGTCCCACAAAATGAAAAGGTGAGCTTTAAGAAAAAAAAATTGTGTGGGACGCACATGCAGCCACTTCCAAGCCGCACCCTGCGTCCCAGCCGCGTCCGACATGAATACAACTACCATTTAGCTGTACCCATGCTTCCCAATTTTTTGGCAACTTATTTAGTTTATTTTTATTTGCAGTCTTTTAAACCTCACACTTTTAGGTTTACTTTTGTCCAAATAAGAAAATCAGCAGATCTAAACCAACAGTAAGAGAGGGTTTGGATCCAGCTTTTTTTTGCTGCGTCCACGTTTTGCCTTCTTTTTTTTTTTTTTTTTTCTCTGCTGCGGGGGACAAGCACGCAGTGCGCGCACTGTTCACGTACTTTTTTAGCAATTTTTTATTAAAAATGGGTCTCGCAGCACTATTCATACATTTAAAAATTATTTTGCTACAGTATTTTCAGTTTTCAGTTTTCAGCAATAAGTTCTATCCAAACGGACGCTTAGTTTATTTTTATTTGCAGTCTTTTAAACCTCACACTTTTAGGTTTACTTTTGTCCAAATAAGAAAATCAGCAGATCTAAACCAACAGTAAGTAGGAAAGTAACTGATTGGAGGAAAAAAAAATCATTTCATTAATTAATAATTTTTTTTGGGAATAGGGTCATTTTTATTATATTCTTAATGAGACATCCCAAATTGATCCATTAAGTCATGTATAGGTATTATTTTTCTCCAAAAAAAAAAAAAAAGGTCACGTATAGGTATTATTTAAATTATATTAATCACAATTGATATTCTTTAAACATTTTAAATTAATGATTTTTTTGTTAAATAAATGAAAGATTACATGTTAAGTATAACAACAGTTTTAGAATACATAAAAGAGAAATGTAAGTGCACAATATTTTCATAACAAAACCTTGGTGACTGGCTGTAGTGGGCAAAAAAAAAATTCAATGGTGGACTTAGATTAGAACCGGTAACAACTTGTCCCTTATAATTTGTTGTAAATTATTGTAAAAATATTGTGAATACAACATTACTCATCATAAAATGTATAAAAATCAATTAATTTTCGATAGATTAAATAATAAATATCATTTTTATATGTCCTTAACATACATAGTGTAATATAAGAGAAATATAATAATGGAAAAAATGGAAAAAAAATTCTTTTCTTAGTTTTCTTTTGTTTAAGGATGACAAAGTAGAATATGCTCCAAAGAATAAACCATAAAAAATTTAATTAAAAGAAAAGGACAAAATTTAGCTATAAAATTGATTGTAGACTAAGGCTACAACCTTACTTAATATAATAAACATTACTACATATTTTGAAAATCTAATCGTTGAACTTCGTGTTCTTTGCTCTCTTAATACATATGTCAAATTTTGTGTCAATCGGATATTATTTACTATATAATATATAAACTTATATTATATGCATAATTTTAAATTACAAAAACCTGCAATTTAATCAATTTAATGATGACATAGAAAGAAATTTAAACAATCAGGTTGGAGTCTGAATCTTCTATTCTACTCTTCCTACTCCACTATATACTCCACAAATAAAAACATGCCACATGTTTTTGGACTCATAAGGTTGAAGCTTGTTTTTGGAAATGGAAAGGAGTTTTACTAAATAGATTTACTTGTAAATTTCTATCAACATATGCTTTAAATGTTCCTAAAATTAATGATTTATATATACGACAAAAAAGGGAATACTAAATAGTAAAAGAAAAAAAAAAGACATTAATATTTCAAATGAAGAGTAATGTTACAGACACAAACTATTTTATAATATTTTTATAAAATGTCAATGTGGTCAACCTCTTATTGGTTTTCATCTAGGCTCACCATTAATATCACTTTTTAATTTACCAATAATTACTCACTATATCAGCAATTTGTAAAAAAATTTGTAAAATATTTTGTATCTCTAAAATTATTGGTAAATTAAAAAATTATATTAATAGTGAGCTTAGATTAAAACCAATAAGAGATTGGCCATATCAACATTTTGTAAAAATGTTGTAAAATAGTTTGTGGCTGTATCATTACTCTTCTTCAAATGGTTGTTTGTATAATCTTTTTCTTGTGTTTGTATAATCTTTTTCTTTAATATGAATATATATATATATATATATATATATATATATATATATATATATATATATATATGAATATATAATTTTGTTTAGTAGGTCTTGCTTAGAAAAACATTTTCCACTTAAAAAAAAACAAAAACAAAAACTAGTTTTAATCTATTGGACTTGTTTTTTGTTGACTTGCATTTTGCGATGGAAAGGGTTAAAGGTGAGAATGATTATTAAATGGTAAAAGGAAAAAAATAAAACGAGACATCAATATTTCAAATGATTGTTTGAACAATTTTTTTCTTTAATATGAATATATATACATTTATATATCTTCTTCACGCCCACTAAAGTTGAGAGGATTACATTCTCCCCAACAAAAAAAATTGTTGAGAGGATTATGACTCATGACCCAATACTAATATATATAGTAGGAACATAGTATATAAAACAATTACTCATTCATCAAATTTGGTTTTATTAATTAGTACTCCATTTTAAGAAAATTTTTATCAAGAATTGAAAAGGCAATCAAATTTTTTTGACAATTTTTTCAATTTTCGATAAATTTTTTATTACAAATAAATTGTTAATATATGCCCTAATGGACCCAATTTTAAATTTTTATTCAAATTCCAAGGATAAATTTTTGATTGGGCAAGAATTTGCTGCATACAAGCTGCAGCAAATCCTTGCCCGTAGTATAAACATCCAACCGCACTGCGGCAATCAAGTCAATTAGTCATCGCACACATCACTCGTACATGTATTGGTCCCTATGTCATATGTAGGTTAATTAACATGCACGGGCTGCAACTAATAGCATTGACCTTTTTTTTATTATTATAAATTTTGGTTCTATGTCAAAAATATTATAAATAGCAATTCTTTAATGGTTGATTTTTTTTTTTTATAAATTTTTTTCCTCTCTTGAGAGGAAAAGGTGGAGTTACTAATTGAATTCCAAACATGGAACCAGCACAATTACATGCTCACCCCGGTTTTTGACCAAACCAGCTGGATTCCTCAAAGATCTGTTTTTTATGTCAGATACATTACCACAAAAAACGTTTAGCCAATCAGAATCACAAAGGAACATTTTATTCCAAAGTATTTAAATGATTTGTAATTGTTTCTCGAAAAATAAAAGTAGAAACAAAAATGGTTTGTAATTGAAAATCTAATCCGGCCATACTCAGAAAGATAACAACCGGATAGGTTTTTTGCGAGGTCTTCTCCAGTCTGACAAGTGACAAACATGCCTTGATTTTGATTTTGTTTGGCTTTGGTTTTTTTTTTTTTGGTAAGTTACAAATTGCATCTTTTAATTTTATCTAAAATTTAATTCAATAATATTACTTTTTATTTATTCATTTCAGTTTTTTAATTTTAATTTATTTTTAATGGAGTCCTTTCACCCATTTCCACTTAAGAGGTTGCCAATAAATGTTCCAAAACAACATAGATTTAGTTTTTTTTTTTTTTTTTTTTGAATTTTCAAAACGGCTTCGACTTTAGAAAAACTATTGGCACAATGGGACAAATTTAGACAAAATAACTAAATTGAATTTGATGATGCCAAGAAAATCAGTAGGCTGGATGCTTCGGACTAGAAAGGACTACTGGATCTTTCTACGGCCTGAAAAAGAAAGAAAAGCGTATCAAAGGCGACCGGGGCTGCCGGCCAAAAGTCCTCCGATGGCAAAGTTAGTTTTTTCCTCTAAGTTATTTGAGTTCCAACTTTTTTGGAGTCAAAACTGAACATACCTTGGGTTTGTCTGAAACAGCCTTTATATAGTGTTATCATAGGCGGTTACCAAAATTGGAACTTCTCCTGGCTTCAAGGAGAGATAGAAATCAAACGTAACTTGCATAACCGTCTGGAAGTTATGCTCTTGTTTCACAACGGATACCTGGCGGTTACGCGTGGGATAAGGGATTATCATATCTCATTTGGAGATTTTCCTAAGTGTGACAACCTCGTCCTTGAGTTCCTCAATTGGGCGTGCTTTGTTTCGCACGCGGGGGCGCCTCGTCTAACGGGTGAATTTGCTCAAGACGAGGATGTCGACACTGCGGACGAGTGCATCACTCGATGGTGCGTACCTCGTCTGAGCTCTTCTTCCACTGGACGAGGCACTTGTAGGTAAGTTTCGAGGGTGTTTATGGTAGTAGGTGGGCTATGGACGACCTTTATGGACGACTTGGAGATAGGCTATATTATTCCCTATCGATTTGCCCCCCGTTCTAAGGTCGTCCAAAGTTATTTTGTTTCTTCGACTCGTTTCAACACATTATTTCACGTGTCTCAAAGTAAGGGACGAGGTTGCCAAGGATTCATATTATGTCACGTGTCATTACTTACTCGGGTTAACCGTTGTGTGGGTTAGGGTTTTCGAGGAGGTTGCCACGTGGTTCTTCCCGATTGGTCATTGCGTTCGGGTTTTACTTTTCAACGCCTATAAATAGTGGATTTCCTCCTACCCTCCTCATTCTTAAAATTCTCTCGTTTGACATCTCTCGTCCATCGCCTCGTCTAGGAGTATTCCAACGTCCTTTAGTTTTCTTCGTCTAGAGCCGAGGTATTTTCTCTACGCTCGTTTTAGGCTTCCCTTACATTTCCAAAATGTTCGAAAGTTTTTCTTCGTCTAGCAATAGCGTTGATAGGGAGATCGATGAATATCGTAACACGACTAGCTATAGTGGCTCTAGTAGTGACAAGCAGAGGAGTAGTGGTAACACCTCGGACGAGTATGTTTCGGGTTCCCGGGGTTCCCTTAGAAGTTTTCCGGGGAAGAATTTAGGACGAGGGTAGCATGCTGGGTCTAGGGCTGGTCCTTCTAGCGCGCCTCGTCCACTAGAAGGGACGAGGCCGAGCTGTACGGCTGCGCTCGTGGGGTTCCGCCAAGACAGAGAGAAAACTAACGTCCACTTAGGAGTTGGTACCAAATCCCGGACGAGCTAAATCCTAGATTGGCCGTCCGTGATGAGTGGTGTTGCCAACCTCATTTTGGCATTGGGGTTTATGAAGCCTATCTTCTAGGGGTCTTAGGCTGCCTCTCAATGCTTTTGCCGAGTTGCTTACTAGGTTAGGTATAGGTTTATGTCAATTAAATCCTAATGCATGGAGACTAGTTGTTTCTATGCAAATTTTGTGGAGAGAGGTTTTCGAAGGGGTGACTGTCCTCTTACCGTGGACGAGTTCCTTTTTTGCTATAAACCCTGCGAAATTAGTCAATCTCGTGGCTTTTATCAATTCACAGCCAGGAGAAAAGACTGTAGGATAATTAAATCTTTGGTCACCTCAGATAGGAGTTGGAAGACGGAGTTGTTCTTCGTCTCAGGGTTTTGGGCGGGGACGCCCCTCGTGTGTGGCGGGGATTCATTTCCCCCATATAGGAGATTTAGGGAACCTTCGTCCCGAAGGTATGCTCACTTCTTGTAGCATCGCCTTCATTACATATCTTTATGGGCTAATTTCTTCGTCCTTGTTGCGTGGTGTTAGGAGGCCGTCGTTGAGCCGGTTCCATCTAGGACGCGTCCAGAAAGATCGTCTTCACCAGAGAGGGACTTCCACTCTTTGGTTACCTTGCAGCGTCTTGCAACTTGGGGACTTGGCCCCGAGCCCTCTCCTGAAGCCTTAGCCCACGAGATTACAGTCCGCCGACGTGAGTTCTCGTCTTGCCTTTCCTCTCCTTTTTTTTTTTTTTTTTTTTTTTTTTTTTTTTTTTTTTTTTTTACTTATAATTATTATTATTTATTTTAGGGATGGCTACCATGAAGGAAAACAAAGGCAAAGGGGTCGTGGACGAGCGTGGCAAGCAAGACACTGAAACTAGGGCTCGTCCTTCTGTTGGCGATAAGAGGAGCCTGTCAAAGGCCATCAACCTTGAAAACCTCCCCGGCGGGAGAGCCAAGCACGAGAGAAAGTCGTCTGGGCCGGGGTCGTCTCTCCCGTGTCCCTGTTCCTCCTCCACCACCGTCCGTCCCAATCTTCGACGTGGAGTCGTCCGAGCCTGCTCCCACTCCACCGTCCAAGACCAGCGTTCTGCCTCGTCCCAACCTCCCGTTGATGTTGTGCCCAACTCCGCTCGAGAGTGAGGGCTTGGCTTGGGAGAGGTTCCAACGGGCGGTGTCGACGAGGACGTGGCTGCATGCTACAACATGTCCTTGACGGATTTTGAACACTCGGGTGTCCACGATCTTTTCAAGGTAATGGATACAAATTTGTTCTCGTCGTTAGCTTTTCATGCTTGTTTACTTTGCTTGATACAAAAATTCTTATTTGTTTGTGCGAGGCCATGTCCAAGTTTATAGGCCGCGTCTGGCGGGCAAAGCGAGTTGGACGGGACGGGGCCGCGTTGGAGAGGAGGATCAAGGAGGTTAAGGATGAGTGCAAAAGTCGGGTGAGACGGCCGCCGAGGCTAAGGACGCAGGCCAAGGATTTGCTAAACCTCGTCGAGGAGTTAAAGGCTGATGTAGTGGAAAAGGACTCTCGTCTTGACCACTTTCGAAAAAGACCGACGAGCTTAGCAATTCCCTTGTGAGAGGCTAAGGACGAGCTGTGGAGGAGTTCGGGGCTTCGAAGCGGTTGCGGACCTTCTAGGACGCCAACTATGCGGCTGGATTTGAAGACTTTCGCATGGAGGCGAAAGAAAAGTTTCCAGAAGTTGACTTCAGTCCTATCGTCCTTCAACTTGGAGGTGCTGCTAGTTCTTTTCTTCAGACTAGCTCTGAAGATGTCAATGTTGAAGACGATGCCTCTACCAAGCTCGCTTTGAAGACGACCCTAATGCACGATGCCCGTTTGAAAATTTTCATCATTTGTTTAAGTGTTTTCTTCTTTGTCTCTCTTTTTTTTTTTTTTTTTTTTTTTTTTTTTAAAATGTATAAGTTTACATTTATTTCGTCATTAGCACTTTTGACGGCTTTATAAACAATGCCTTTCAAGGCTTACTTTTCAAGGGTTTTTGGACGGTGGTCGTTCACCCTTTTATTGTTTAATGAATGCTTACTTTCAGTTATCATCATTGTTGTTCCATGGACGAGTGTATGTATTTTTATTCAATTGCCTTTTAAGCAATGTTTCCCAGTGTTGGGTGATTGTTTACATGATGCCCTTATGGACGATTGTATTTAGGACGATCATATGCTCGCCGTTAGAACGCAGGTGTTAAGGCCTACTTCCCTTCTTAGACGAGTATGCCCTGGCTAAGGAAAACTTGGACGAGCATGTCTTAACTTTGTTGCTTTATCCTCATTCTTTTAAGGAAAGCTTGGACGAATATGCCTTAGCATTTTTGCTTTACCCTCGTTCTTTTTTAAGGAAAGCTTGGACGAGCATGCCTTAGCATTTTTGCTCTTTTTTAAGGAAAGCTTGGACGAGCATGCCTTAGCATTTTTGCTTTATCCTCATTCTTTTTTGGACGAGCATGCCTCAGAGCTTAGACGGGTTTGTATTCGTCCGGAGCTTTTTATTTGTCAAAGGCTTTTGCCTCGTCCGTGGATATTATCAGGGAAACTGGAATTCAAGTACATAAGAAATCCAAACCATATTATTACATGAACATTGTTCACGAACTTGGCACACGCTTATAAGCTAGTGCCTTATTAAGATATCAAGTACATAGCATCGTCTTTCATAAACTAGTCTGCAAGTAGTGCAAGAGTTTAAGAACTAGTGCACTTTTATTCATAACACGCTATAATAATAGTAAAAGCACAAATAAATATAAGCAAACACGCAAACGACAACTGTAGTTTTGCCACTGACTTCCTTCGTCCTCGCTCATCAACGATAGTACTTTCGCGGATGTTCCACGTTCCAAGGATGTTCTAACTTCCGTCCATCCGTGGCTTCCGGGTAGTAGGACCCACTGCCTTTTGCAATTGATTACTTTGTAGGGTCCTTCCCAATTGGGTCCCGATTTTCCATGCAGTGGGTTCCTGAGGTCGCCAAGGAGACCCTTTTGAGGACAAGGTCCCCGACACCGAACCGTCCGGGCCTTACCATGGCGTCATCCGCTTCGGCCATGAGATTTTTGTATCTTGCTTGTCCTTTGCTCCGCATCCATTCTTACCTCATCAATAAGATCGAGGTCAAGGCGAAGTTGTTCCCCGTTGTCTTTCTCTGGTACTTCATCACTCGATGGCTTGCCATATGGACCTCTGCCTATAACGGCTTCACTCCCGTAGGCTAGCTTAAAAGGGGTCTCTCCGTCGGAGTTCGTGCGGTCGTTCTATAGGCCCACGAGACACCAGTAGCTCGTCTGGCCATATCCCTTTTGCCCCCTCGGCCGAGTCTTGATGATTTTCAACGGGGATCGGTTTGCTACTTCCGCTGCCCATTTGCTGTGGATGGGAGGGTGAAGAATAGTGATTCTTGATTCCAAAATGATTGCGAAATCCCGAAGGGTGCGTTGTCAAATTGACGTCCGTTGTCGATACTAATACCCTGGGTACTCGAACTGCATAGGATATTCTTCCATACAAAATTCTTCACGTTCTCTGCTGAGTGATTGCCGCAAGAGGCTCAACCTTCTACCCATTTGGTAAAGTAATCTATCCCTACCACCAAAAACTTCATTTGCCGGACTCCTATTGGAAAAGGACCCAGGGATATCCATTCCCATCGTGCGAAGGGCCATGGGGGCATCATTGAGGTCGATACTGACGGCCGTCTAGGTACATTGCTATAACGGCCGGCATTGGTCACATACCTTGACATAGGCTTTAGCGTCCGCCCGCATTGTTGGCCAATAGTAGCCTGCACGGACGATCTTATGGACGAGAGACCTTGCCCCCGAATGATTTCCACAGGATCCTTCATGAACCTCCCTTAGAACATAGTTTGACTCGTCAGAGCCAGGCATCTTAAGTAGGGTGAGAAAAGCCTCGCTTGTACAACAACTCATTTATGATGACATACTTGGCCGACTCGACCCTTAACTTTCTCGCTTCATCCTTGTCTTCCGGAAGCCTCCCTCTTTGAGATAGATTATTATTGGACTCATCCAATTTTCTCCTCCTCCTATCTCGTATGTCGGGGATGTCTATGCTCGGCATGTCGAACGTCGTCAAACTCGTCTATGACTCCGCCGAGGCGGCTTTTGCCAAGGCGTACGCTTTTCAAATGTTCTCCTCCCTGGGAAGTTGAATAAAACTTATGGTTGAAAATTTCCGGGCAAGGCGTTTCACTTTATTAAGATACTTCTTCATTCGATCTTCTTTGACATCACACATCCCATTTACTTGGTTAATGACCAGTTGAGAGTCTCCTCTGATTGTTAACGACTCCGCCCCTAAGGACTTGGCCAATTCCAACCCCTTGAGTAGAGCCTCGTACTCAGCTTCATTGTTGGTAGTTGGATACTGCAGACGGACCGCATACTCCAGCTTGTCACCCTCAGGGGACTTCAGTACAATTCCAACCCCACCTGCATACAATGTGGACGATCCGTCTACATTCACTACCCACATCTCATTTCCTTCGTCCTTGCTCAGGTCGTCCTGACTGGGGGTGAATTCTGCAATGAAATCTACCAACGCTTGCGCTTTTATTGTACTCCTCGGGAGGTACCTGACATCGAACTCGCTGAGCTCGACGGCCTTTGTACTCAAGCCGTCCGGGGGCTTCCAACCTGCTCGTCGCCTTTTTATGGGATGGTCCGTCGTGACGTTGATGACGTGTGCTCGAAAATAATGTCTCGGCTTCCTAGAAGCCGTGACTAACGCGAAGGCTAGTTTCTCCATCATCGGGTATCGTCCTTCGCCCCTCTCGTCGCGTGGCTTGTGTAATAGACCGGCCTCTGGACTCTTCCCTCTTCTCTGATCAACGCTGAGCTTACTGCGTGTGGGGACACTGCCAAGTACAAGTACAACTCTTCCCCAGGTATAGACGGACTCAACAATGGGGCCGTCATTAGATACGCCTTCAGGTCTTGGAAGGCCTTTTGACACTCGTCCGTCCATTCAAAAGCCTTCCCGAGGACCTTAAAGAAAGGTAAACATTTGTCGGTAGCTTTCGATACAAACACATTGAGGGCGGCGACTCGTCCGATGAAGAGACTGGACTTCCTTGATATTTCTCGGTGGCTCCATGTTCGCATCCTGGATTTTATCCGGATTCGCCTCATCCCCAGTGCGACACCATAAACCCCAAGAACTTACCCGACGAAACTCCGAAAGCACACTTGCTCGGATTTAACTTCATGTGGTACCGTCGCGAATGTGTCAAAAGTCTCTTGAAGGTCTTGAAGATGTTTATCCTCGTCCCGGCTCTTCACCGGCATGTCATCCACATAAACCTCCACATTTCGCCCGATTTGAGGACGGAACATATGGTTAACCGGCCTTTGGTAGGTCGCCCTGCGTTCAAAACGAAGGGCATAACCTTGTAGCAATACAACCCTTGGCTTGTGACGAATGAGGTCTTCTCCGATCCGCTTCATTCATCCGAATGCGGTTGTACCCCGAGAAAGCGTCCATGAAGCTAAGTATCTTGTGACTGCCGTCGAGTCCACTACTCGGTCGATGCGTGGCAATGGGTAGCTATCCTTGGGGCAAGCTTTGTTGAGATCGGTGAAGTCGACGCACATCCGCCACTTGCCATTGGCTTTTCCGACCATGACTACGTTCGCCAACCGATCTGGGTAGTGAACTTCTCGGATAAACTTCGCGGCGACCAACACGCACCTCTTCCTTAACGGCATTATCTCGCTCGGGAGCAAAAATTCTTCTTCTTGACGCCTTGGTTTCGAATAGGGACACACATTCAAGCCGTGGGTAATGACGTTTGGATCAATTCCAGGGCATGTCCTCATGTGACTCCATGCGAAGACATCGAGGTTTTTCCTCGGAAGCCGGACCAAGCGTGCTTCGCCCCTCTTCCATGCTCGCCCCAACTCGGTAGACTTCTCGGGCTGGTCATCGTCCAAAGGGACGTCCTCTAATGCTTCGGTGGGCTCGGCCACAACCCTTTTCCGTCTATGCTCATTGTCCGCATATGCTCGTCCATGGCCGGCATGGCTAGGTAGCATTCTCTGGCGGCCAGCCTCTCTCGCACTGCCTACTCCCTGGTGCTCGGTCGGGAATTTAATGGACAAGTGGTAGGTAGAGGTTGCTTTCCGGTTGTCAAAGTTGGCCTTCCAATTATTGCATTGTATGACGATGCACAATCAACAACAAGGAAATTCACCTCTTTGGTTATCTGCTGCGGATACGTCCCGACGACTCCTGGCGACATGATGGTGCCCACGGGTTGCACCTTCGTTCCTCCGAATCCTACCAACGACGAGTTCATCGGTCGAAGCCGATCTCGTCCTAGCTTCATTTGTTGGAACGCGGGGTAGTAGAGAATGTCCGCAGAGCTGCCATTGTCTATCAATACCCTCCCGGTCATGTAGTCGAGAGATGAGTAGGGTGATGACTATCGCGTCATCGTGTGGATGGTGAATTCGTCCTGCCTCCTCGTCCGTGAAAGTAACGACTGTTCGTCAACCTCCCTCGTCCTAGTAGGTCGTTCGAGTTGGATGTTGCACCACCCTCAGGGTACGTCTTTCTTGATTTGGACGATCGCACCGTCGAGCTCCTCCTATAATTACCCTTATTTCTCCAAGTGGAGGGCGTGATGATTCTTCCACCTTGGCCTTCATTTTCTCATCTCTCCGGGTCTCGTCCAAGGAAGTTCCTCGATTTCCCTGTCTAATGAGATTTTCTATCTGTTGCTTCAAGTCAAAGCACTCGTCTGTATCATGCCCATGGTCCCTATGAAAACGGCAAAGATACTTGCTCTGTTACGCTTGTTGGGGTCTCCCTTCATTTTGTACCGGCCACTTCAAGGACGGATCATCCTTGATCCGCATAAGGACACTGCTCTAACGGCATAGTCGGGGGCGTGTATTGCATTCCTTGCGAGAGGACCGGCCTTCTTACCATCCTTATCTTTTCTCTCGTCTACCCGAACCTTCTTCGGACGAGGTCCACAGTCTGGTAGCGATGGTGGCCCACCTCCGAGCGCTCGCCCTTTTCTTTTCTTGGCTATGATGGCGTCTTCGGCATTCGTGAAAATTCAAGCTGAATGGACAAGCTCGGCCATACGCGGTTCTGCTCATAGAGCTTATGAATAAACAAGTCGAATTGACCCCGTTGTGGAAAGCGGCTAGCAATAGCTTGTCATCCATCTCGTCCACCGTTAAGGCTTCTGTTAAAACGGGTGATAAAAGATCGCAAACTCTCGTTGTCCCTTGCTCTATGGTCGGCGGGCTAGAGGAGGAACGCTTGTGACGCCGTCCTCCAATGAAAGTTGTTGACAAACGGCTTACTAAGTTCTTCAAATGATCCCACCGAGTTTGGGGGAATCTACTGAACCACACTCGCGGCCGATCCCTTGAGTGTGGTGGGAAAAGCTCGCACATGATCTCGTCTGGGACCCCTGCGGATGCATGGTCGTCTTGAAAGTTGCAATGTGATCGCGGGGGTCGCGATTTCCATCGTACGAGTCTAGAGAAGGCATTTTGAACTTCGGGGGTAGAGGGTGGCCGTGATGGAGGCGTGAAAGGGGAGTACGTTCGGTGGACCATATCATCTGCTGGGTTTGTTCGCCTCATGTTTTCCCTCATTTCATCCATGGCTTTTCTCATCCGGTCCATTTCTTTCCAAGTGCGGCACCCTTTCTTGAAGCGGTACCCACTTGTTTGATCTTCGGACTCTACATTCTCCCTCCTCCTCCGACTTGGGGCCACTTCCCTCCATGTGTACTTGGCTACGCCTCCTGAAGTTGATCTCCTTATTCAATTCCCCGGTTCGACGCGTCGGTCGCATAGCGGCGGCCATGGATTGTATGTCCGCATAGAAGGCGGTGGCACTTGCAGTCCGATACGCGATCACGAAGGGGATTGCCTTTGGAAGCATCCCTACTCAGTGGCTGGGCTAGTAGCCCTTGATCTTGTTCGAACCATTCAACCTTTTGTACGGGATAGAATAACAAGTTTACCGTTTTTCCCACGGACGGCGCCAACCGATGATGCCAAGAAAATCGGTAGGCTGGATGCTTCGGACTAGAAGGACTCTTTGGATCTTTCTACGGCACGAAAAAGAAAGAAAAGCGTATCAAAGGCGGGGCCGGCCAAAAGTCCTCCGATGGCAAAGTTAGTTTTTTCCTCTAAGTTATTTGAGTTCCAACTTTTGGAGTCAAGGCGAACATACCTTTGGGTTTGTACGAAGCTTGAGCCTTTATATAGTGTTATCATAGGCGGTTACCAAAATTGGAACTTCTGGCTTCAAGGAGAGATAGAAATCAAACGTAACTTGCGTATAACCGTTCTGAAGTTATGCTCTTGTTTCACAACGGATACCTGGCGGTTACGCGTGGGATAAGGGATTATCATATCTCATTTGGAGATTTTCCTAAGTGTGACAACCTCGTCCTTGAGTTCCTCAGTTGGGCGTGCTTTGTTTCGCACGCGGGGGCTGCCTCGTCTAACGGGTGAATTTGCTCAAGACGAGGATGTCGACACTCTGGACGAGTGCATCACTCTGATGGTGCGTACCTCGTCTTGAGCTCTTCTTCCCTGGACGAGGCACTTGTAGGTAAGTTTCTGAGGGTGTTTATGGTAGTAGGTGGGCTATGGACGACCTTTATGGACGACTTGGAGATAGGCTATATTATTCCCCTATCAGAATTGAATAACGGTAAAACTTATAAGAGTGAACAAATAAATCAAAAGTTATAGAATTGAATTGAATTTTAAGAAAATTTATTTAGATAATGCAATTTCTAATTTACTATTTCTTTCTTTTTTTTTCTTGCCCTTTTTTTTAATTTTTTTAAAAAAAAAATAAATAAGGAATTTTAATTATTTTTGAAACTAATAAATGACTACAAAGAATAAACTACATATCACTACATCCAACTCTAACCAAAATTTATATAAAATATAAAAATAAATATATTGAAAAAATATAATTTCATTTAGGATAAGCGACAATGAAAAAAAAATTATTATTGGTATATTAATATCAAGAATATCACTAAAATTTTCACAATTCCTCTTATGTTTTGTTTTTTAGTAGATAAGATGTATATAAGAAGGTAGTATTACATATATCCAATAGTTTACGTACATAATAAATTTTCTTTTTCTCGTAAAGAGAGGCTTATACATTCACGAAAGTAATGTGCATTAAAAATTGTACAGAAAGAGAATGTAAAAATATAGAAAGAAAAAAAAAAAAAAAAAGACCGTCCCCACCCATCTCGTGTAAGAGGTGATATTACATTTATGCACCCTCCCATGTGAAATGAACCCCATACTTCTGCGATCAGTCTCCATATGAGAGGGTGAATACAAGTTTGTTGATTACGTTGTTTAAATAACAGTTTTTGTTGTTTAAATAACACAAACATATTCTCACGACACTTTTTCCACGTACGTAATTTCACAAAACTTAAATAGTATTACCAAACGGCCCTACACGACCGATTTTCCCCTCTTGTAGACGTGAGTAATCCAATTGTCACCCGACTCACCCAGACCGTCCCAACCTCGCAAAAGTTTATGATCAAATAATGATTCTTGGAAAATGTTTTCTTCAGAAAGAAAAAGTAATACTGATCCACAGTAAACCAATGATGGCAAAGCGGATTCTATCGTTTTGGGCTAAAAAATAAATGATGGCAAAGCGGATTGCCTACAAATAAGTCCATGGACACCGACAAGACACCAAAAATTTTACAAACTTTCTCTTTATCTTTGCGCTGAGATGGACCCAACTGACATGAGTGGGAGGCATTTCTAGGGTTTTAAAATATTTTTAATCAAATTATTGCTTGGTGATTACCAAAAGGTCCTAAACCAAAAGCACGGACAGAAAATCTACTAAAAGGGAAATCATATAGATAATATTAATTAAAAAAAAAACGAAGATTCAATATCGCATCTTTCAAATGATTTTTTATAATTGGGTAATTGGGTGCCTGTTATAACATTATAACGTGTACAGTTTAGTTTTTGTTGAAATTTTTATTTATTTATTTACTAAAAATAATAAAATCAATTATATACACAAACAAACAAGTTAATACAAAAGCTCCAAACAATAGCTTATTAGTTGAGACAAAAATAATCAAAATTTACGACAAAATAGAGAAAATGGCAATGTTTTGATCCACATACCAGTACCAGTACCAGTACCAGTACCAGTACCACGATATGCATGTCTATCAACTTGTCATAATAATTTTGTTTTATGTCTTCAGTCTGACTATATTATTGTGTCCTATTACTAATTTACTATTAGTTCATTTCATTAAATGTGGCATAAAAAGTAATAATAAGCGATAATGTCAATCTCATACGGTCATAAAACTCAAAAAAGCAAATATGGAAAGAACAAGAGAGGATATGACTGACCAGGCAAAAAGAGAAGCAGAGGAGAATTCTTCGACGGAGGACCACACTCTAAGGGCGTGAACCACCGAGGCGGACCACCGTCCGATCTGCTTATCAACTCCTTTGACCGCTCAAAGTATTCCTTCAACACTCTCCCATTCTGCTCCTCCACCTCATCATCACTTGCCGCTACTCCTGCCTCTCCTGATTCCTCACTTTTCTCCGATAAACGACGCGTCGTCGGAGTCGGAGTAGCTGTCGTAGTTGGCGTTTGCGTTTGCTCGGTGGAAACAGCGAGTCGCCGAAAGGAAATCGGATTTGACTTGCTAAACTTCCCGACCGACGGCGTAAAATCCCGGCGCATTACCGGCGATAAACTGGCGGGAAAAAAGGAAACTCCGGTGACCGCCATGGCTAGGCTAGTAAAACTCTCTGCTGCTGCTGCACGGAAACAGTACACAGAGAGAGAGAGAGCACTACTAGCTAAGCTTGCGGTCTTCTGCTCTCAGAGATCTAAAAAGGCCTCTCAAAATCTGAGAGAGTATTAAAAAAAAACAAAGATATTAAGCAAATAATAAAATACTAATAAATAATGAATTATTATTATTAATATTATTGTTATTGTTATTATATAAATAGATGTAATGGTGACAGGAACAGCCTGAGCTGTGCCAAATAGTTTAGTGGTTAGAAGAAAGAGAGAGGGGGATGGGGAAATACTTTGTGGGTGGTGACCCAGGCCAGCCGACCTGATTTTTTCTAGAAATGTAAGAGACAGGCGCGTTTTGATTGGGTGTTTCGCGGAACGTTTCATTTTTGTTTGTTTGTTTGTTTCTGCGCGTTACTACATTTAACGGACGGTTGCTTTCCACGCTTCCGATACTTTTTTGTATTTTCCTATGATAGAGAAAAACAAAATTATATTTTAAAGATGTAATTACACTTCGTTTCATTGAAATTTGAAGGAATGACTAGGGTATTCACAAGTCAGTTTTTGACCCAGCTCGAACTTGACCCGCTGGAGTCGGGTGGAAAGAAGAGTGACCTGAAACTGACTGCCAGCGTTAATCGGTCAAGTTGATTTTGGGTTTGAGTGGAGATCGGGTCTTGCCGGTCGGTTTCGAGTTGTCGCTGGAGTTGCAAAATCATCGTCGAAATTTGCAAATCATCGCCGAAAAATGTAAAAACTCACCAGATCTGCATCAAAATCGCTGAAATCTGCACCAAAATTGCTGAAATTTGCTCAGAATGGTCAAATCTAGCTAAATCTCACAAAATATGGTTGAGAACTCACTGGATCTCCTCGGATTTGAGCATGATTTTGCCAGATTTGTATATAACCTTCATTGGGTCGGGTGGCTTGGGTTTTGGAGAAGAAAACTCGTCACTCGACCCGTCGTCGTCAAGCCTTGGGCGCGGAAACCAGAAACTGACCGACGGGAGCTCCGGTTTGGGTTGAACTCGGGTGGAAATTGGGCGAGTTGGTCAGTCCAGCGAGTCACGGTCAGGTCTGGACACTCATAGGAATGACACTGCACCCCAAATTTAAAGGAAAAAAAATATTTTCGCCTTGAAAATATTGTGTGCTAACTTGTCCTTTATTAAGGGGAGATTTCAAAAATTATCCTCTATTTCATAATTAAAAATTTTAACTAAAGTACATTTTTAAAAATATTTAGTATGAATTTTTCTTATTATTAATTTTGGGTTTGGCTTACCATCAGTACATTTTCAACTGGATATGTCTTTTTGTTTTAAATATACAACAACAAATGATAGTGGGTTTTAATCTTTATCTTTTATTTAATTAGTAGGTGATGTGATAGTTTCTCATGAAAATAAAAGGAGATTCCAGTTAAAAAAGTACTAGAAGTAAGCCAATTCCATTATTTTTTTTCTTTATTCAATGAGTTATGGAGAGATTTGTCATTGTAACTGCTCTAATACTTGATAAACTTTGTATTTTTATTCTAAATTTGTCAGTTTTTATTACCAACCATGATTAAAATTTTATAAAGAGATTGTTATAAAAATTTAGAATATTTTGTTACTAATATAAACAAAAGGGGGTAATGTTAATTTCTTCAAATCTCAAAAGAGATGAGTGTTTTTTTTTTAACTTTTTTTCCTTCAAATTTGGCGTAGGGTGTCATTCCCCCAAACCTCAAATGAGGAGAGTGTAATTTTCCCTATTTTAAATATAAAAAGAGTAATGTTAGGACCACATATGTTATCATATATTCTTTTTACAATTATCTTAAATGGTAGACTGTGATTGACTATCACATTGACTCACCTCTTTTTTTTTGCTACTCACCACCTGTGACTTGGTAAGTTGACAAATAATTGATATGTATAATAAAATTGGTATTAGTAGTAGACTAGATGAATTGGATGTTCAACAAGAGTCATAAATCTTATAGCAAATTTTACGACTTTCGAAATAGCAAATTGTTAATGCGAATAATAAAGTGATTTCAATGGTAGATCATGTGATAATCATTAATATAATGTCAATTCAACAGTTATAAAATCTTTTGTAAAAAATGTTTTTGTAACATTACTCGTATGATGTTTGTAAGGGTAGGTTTTGGATCCTAAGCCCAAAAGATAAAAAGATTAAGGCCCAAAGAGCCCAACACAATAAATTTGTAGAGAGTGGGCTAAAAATTAGGCTTCAATGAATTGAATAACGCTCACAATGGATTAAAGATGGTAAGAAAGCAAAGAAAAATAAGCTTTACGCAAAGAAATCTTTCCTCTGCAAAGTCCGAGGAGAGTAGTTCTTAAATATATTTATTTTAGACTTGATTACAATTACAGTTCTCAGTGCTACAGTGTTCTTTTTATAGATTTCCAGATGATCCCCGTATAATGGTGTCTTTCTTCCTTATATTCCTTTCTTTTGCTTCATCTCCACCTTCCACGTGTAGGTCAAGTTGCTTGTTTTGATCCTTGTCTTATCATCACATTCCTAAAGTCTTTGGAGGTAGCTGTAAAGCTGTATATCACTTTTCAGGTATCACTTTGATATTAATGCGGCCAGAAAGTTAACTACAGAGTATTTAATGCGGTGCTAGCAGTTTTCCCTTAGATATTT
This sequence comes from Castanea sativa, assembly GCF_040712315.1. Classification (NCBI taxonomy): domain Eukaryota; kingdom Viridiplantae; phylum Streptophyta; class Magnoliopsida; order Fagales; family Fagaceae; genus Castanea; species Castanea sativa. Next base: position 62,099,982 of record NC_134013.1, on the reverse strand, counting down.
CTTAGTTTTCTCTTGTCCTATTCTCTTCTGATGTTTATCCTTACCAGTAGAATCGTCCGGAGTGTTTCTCTTGATGGCAAACTGAACCTTCTGACCTCTACTTTGCTTAGCCGATGAGGCATTTCTCCTTGGACTATCTTACCGAACCTTCATAGCCAAAATCCTTCCATACCCTAGTAATCCAATCATAAGATTGTATATCAATAATAGTAAAAGTATTATATTAAAAATGTTATATTCCTACTATGATTCTATTCTTTTTTTTGAGAAACCAGCTTCCATCTTATAATAGAAATCAACCAAAATCGGCTACAAGTACATCAGCGATTTGTGGTGGAACATCCTCCATCCACACAACAAAACCATCAATAAGTTTTGCATCCTTTGCTAAGAAATGAGCAATTGAGTTACCCGACCTGCGGGTGTGTGAGAAAGAAATACAATTGCAAGAAAGTAAATAATGCTTGATAGAAGAAATTAAATGGCCAAAAGATGAGAAAGACTCCTCTTCCTTCCTTAAGGCTGAGATTAGCACCTCTGAGTCTCCCTCGGCAACAAAAGAGGGTAGGTTGAGGTCCATAGCAAGGGAATGTGTTAGGAATGCTATAAGCATAGGGATAATAATTGTTGTAATGAGATTTAGTTAGTTAGTTAGTTAGAATTCCAAGCATGTTAATCACATTTAGCATATGTTGGAATTATGAATACACATGGGGAATAATATATTTCTCTCTCTCTCTCTTAATCTCTTTCTTTCTCTATGGAGGGTGACTACCTCGAACTAAGTCAATTTCGTGGCTAGTTTTTCCTAATGAAGATGTCATTTTTACAACAACACCTTGTGGGCAAGGTGTTTTCAAGAGGAGGGAAATGTTAGGAATGCTATAAGCATATGGATAATAATTGTTGTATTGAGATTTAGTTAGTTAGTTAGTTACAATTCCAAGCATGTTAATCACATTTAGCACATGTTGGAATTATTAATGCACATGGGCTAGTTACAATAACAAGCATGTTAATCACATTTAGCACATGTAGGAATTATTAATGCACATGGAGAATAATAGAACCAATAGGATGAGACCATGTGGCCAATGAGATTAGAACTAGTCTACTATAAATACATGATTGTAATCCAACATTAGATATCAATTGAAGAATAAACCAACTTCTTAGTGCATTAGTGCATCTCTCTCTCTCTCTCTCTCTCTCTCTCTCTCTCTCTTAATTTCTTTCTTTTTCTATGGAGGGTGACTACCTCGAATTAAGTCAATTTTCCTATAATTCTCATCAATTCCCCTACAATTCATACCGATCCCCATTAGGAACTACTGGTTTCCTAACATAATGGATCTGACTGCTGCTAGCGCGTCAACTTCATCTGATGAGGACGGGAGCTTAATCTTCTCCGCCAAAGAAGCAATCACCTTTCCATGTGAGTCCCGGACTACCACTCCTAATCCAGCTTCCTCCGTGTCATTGAACACTGCTCCATCAAAATTGATCTTAAGGAGTGACGGAGGAGGGGGTTCCCACTTGGGTCGAGATCTTTGGGGCGGAGACACCTGCATCTGAGTTGCTGGTTGTGCCTCCTTGAACTCTTGAAGCATGTTCTTTGCTGTGGAAAGGACTTGTGCTAACAGGTATGGCTTGTTGCTAGTCCGAAGTTGGTTGCATTAAAACCAAATCGTCCACGCCATCGTCACGAACAATTCTGGTTGCTTGTCTTTCTCTAGCACAAAGCTTACAAGCTCGAAGAAGTTAGAAAACTTCTTAGACCTGCAAAACAACCACAACGAGTCAGCTTCCCAAATGGCTAAGAGAACAGAATAGTCCCACAGTGCATGGTAAACATCTTAAGCTTTCAAGTTACAGTGGCAGCAGACATCTTCAGCAATAACTCTTCTGCGGACCAGGTTTTTCTTCACTAGTAGAGCTTCCTTGCATGCCCTCCAAAGGAAATTTTTAACTTTATTCGGCACCGAGAGCCCCCATATCCAGCGCCAAATGTTTGAGGTCACTTGTTGGAGTTGGGGAGGAGATAAAGTGCCTGACTTTTCTTTAACAAGAAATCGGTATCCGAACTTAACAGTATACACACCATTAGGAACCTGAGGCCAAATGAGCTTATCTTTGACATTGGTGGGGTTGAGTGGAATTTTTAAGATCAACTCAGCTTCCATAGGAGCAAAGAGACCAAATACAACATTCCTATCCCAACTCCTATTCGTTGGATTGATGAGACAATCCACTGTTGCTTCCTGCAGACCTTCTATGACTGGAGATAAAACTCTTGGATGCTCTAGGCTAGGCAGCCATGGGTAGTCCCAAATCTTGATGGATTCTCCGTTACCCACTCTCCAACGGGCCCCTCTCCACAATACCTCCCTACCCTTGAGTAAACTCCTCCAAGCATATGAACCACTTGAATTATCTGGTGCCTCCATAAATGAGCAAGCAGGGAAAACTTTACTCTTAAAGACTTTGTGTAAAAAGCGATTCTTTATTGTGTAGGAGACGCCAAGCTTGTTTAGCTAACAAAGCGTCATTGAACAATGCCAAATCTTTAAAACCCATACCACCTTCAGATTTAGATTGGACAAGAGTCTCCCATTTTACCCAATGAATCTTACGCCTATCTCCTCGTTGATCCCACCAAAATTTCCTGATAAGACTCTCCAAATCATTGCATAGACCCATGGGGAGTTTGAAGTAGCTCATAGTGTAGGTGGGAATTGCTTGTACGACTGCTTTAATCAGAATCTCTCTCCCAGCCTGTGATAGTAATTTTTCCTCCCACCCTTGCAGTTTCCTCCAAACCTTCTCCTTAATAAAGTCAAAGCTAGCTTTCTTCCTCCTCCCCACAAAGGATGGTAAGCCTAGATACTTCTCATACTGGTTGATTTCCAGAACCCCCAAGGCTTGCTTAATGTGCTCTCTTTTTTCCTCTGAGGTGTGCTTACTGAAGAAGATGGTGGTTTTATTCATGTTGATTTGTTGGCCAGAACAGCTCTCATACACATTTAGGATCTCCAAAATGTTATTACATCCCTGTTCAGTGGCCCTGCAAAAGATAAGACTATCGTCTGCAAAAAGAAGATGAGTTAGTCTCGGTCCTTTTCTGCAAAAAGCATAACCTTTAATGTCTCCACGGATGGCTGCTTGGGATATTAAACTATTTAAACCTTCAGTGCACAACAAGAAAAGAAATGGTGATAGTGGGTCACCTTGTCTAATACCTCGGGTTGGGACAATCATGCCTTGAGGTTCACCGTTAGTCAGGATGGAATAGGATACAGTAGTTATGCAAATCATCATTAATCTAACCTATCTTTCGTCAAACCCCATTTTCCTCATCACTGCTTCTAAATAAACCCACTCAACCCTATCGTAAGCTTTGTTCATATCTAGCTTTATGACCATATAATCATCTTTCCCTGTGTGCATCTGCATACTATGTAAAGATTCAAAAGCCATCAAAATATTATCTGATATAAGACAACTCTTCGTAAAAGCACTTTGGTTTTCAGTGATAATATTTGGTTGGATTTTTTAAAGCCTATTTGCTAAAACCTTTGAAAATTTTTTATACAATACATTGCAAAGGCTAATAGGCTGAAATTCAAACACAAATTCCGGATTTTTAACCTTAGGAATGAGAGTAATAAAAGTATGATTAAGGTTTGCAGGCAATGATGCAGAGTTTAAAAAGTGAAGCACAGAAGAGGTGACATCCTCACCTAATAAGTCCCAGTAATTTTGATAAAAGATAGGGGGCATACTATCTGGACTTGGCGCTTTTAGAGGGGCCATTTGTTTAATTGCAACATGCACTTCTGAAGCTTCAAAGTCAGCCACTAATCTTGCATTCATCTCATTATTTATAATGGTGCCTATATGCTGGATAGTGTTCTCCAAATTAAAGGGGCTGGCCGAATCAAATAAATTTTGATAGTAAGCCACAATAGTTTCAGCCACTTCATCTTGTCTCTTACACCACGTGCCATCAGTTTTCTTAAGGGAGTGAATGGAATTTCGACGAAGCCTTTGAGTGGCTCTTGCGTGGAAATACTTCGAATTCCTATCACCATATTTTGCCCATTGAACTTTGGACCTTTGCAGCCACATCCGAGCCTCCTTATCCATTAGTTGATTGAGTTCAAGCATCAATTCCTTAACCCAAAAATTCTGCCCAGTTCTCATAGCTTCCCTTTTGGCTTGCACAATCTCTTTCTTCTTTAGTTCCAGCTCTTTTCATGCTCCACTTCTTCAATTCGGCACCACATTTCTCAATCTTTTTTATAACTCTAGTACCCGGATTAGCAGGATCATTCACAGCCCACACTGCTTGAATAGTATCAGTACACCCCTTCTTTGCCAGCCACATCTCTTCAAACCGGAAGGGTTTAGCTGCCTTTGGTAAGATAAAATCCCTTGGCACAATCCAGATTGGACAATGGTCTGAAGAGAAAGATGGTAAGTGATGGACAGTAGTTCCAGGAAATCTAAGCAGCCATTCTCTGTTGGCCATACCCCGATCCAATCGCTCCCAAATCAAATGACCATCATTAAAATGCTTTTTCCAAGTAAATTGAGGTCCCATAAAGCCGAGATCCATAAAACCACACTCATCAATGGCATCTTTGAAAAGTTGCATTTGTAATTGACTTCTAACACTACCCCCAGTTTCTCCGATTGTCTAGTAATTTCATTAAAGTCACTCAAACAAAACCAAGGAAGTATCATTCGAGAGTTAAGCTCTCGAAGGAGTCTCCAAGACTCTATTCTTTTGTGTGTCACCGGCTTTGCATTAAATCCCGTAAGCCTCCAAGCTCCTTCCTTTCCTTTATTTACAACAGCATCAATATGGTTTTTAGATGACGTTTCCACATGTAAGTCAACAGTGTCCTTCCAAAAAAGAGCAAAACCTCCACTTCTATGTAATCTTTCCACAAAGTGCAGATTGTCAAAACTCAAATTTCTTTTAATTTCTTTTAGCCTTGCTTCATCTGCCCATGTCTCGGCTAAAAACATGACAGAGGGATCCTTTGCCTAAATTAAATCTCCAAGCTCCCGGACTGTACATGGGTTTCCAAGCCTACGACAGTTCCATGCTAGACAACTCATTAGGACTGGCGGGGCTGCACAGCAGCCTCTGCCAATAAATTTTGATCTCCATTAGAAATTTGAACCTTCTTGCATTCCTATTCTGTCTCTTCAACTTCCCCCACCTCAATAGGACGTTTACCCAAAGTTTGTGCATGCATGGTCTGTTCTGAAGTCTGATTCAAACGTGCCATACGTTTCCAAGTTCTCAAGCATGATTGGTTCCCTTCAAGGTCACGTGGATTTTTGTTGGAGTCATGTGCATTATTATGGGGTAGAAGGATAGAATTGTCACATGCATGTACCTGGTCAGAATGAATAGAAAAACTAGGGGGCAACTTTTCCATAAAATCCGGCTTAGATAAAAGGGGAGCATGAGAATCATATTTATTTATTTCCATATCAATATCCTGAAATTGAGCTTCAAAGTTTACCATCTTTTTGTGCGTGTTAACAGGCATCATAACAGGAAAAGATTCAGGGCAATCCACCTCTTTACCTGTAAGGGAAGATTGAGTGATATTTGCCTTATTACCCAGAGGCCAGAGTTTCTGCATTTTGATCATTTGTGAGCAAGTCGGGGCCAATCACGCGTGCAGCCACCTCCTGCGGCACCTCCGCTCCCTGTGGCCTCCTGTCTGAGCCACTTTCAGTCCTCACAGGGTTATCTTCCCCATCAAAATCTCCACTTGTACCTGGAACAAACATAAAAGACTTCTTGCCTATGGAGAATGGATCGGCTCGGAGCCACGGACCATACCCCTGTTGTTCTAAGGATAGCGAACCCTTGCTGGATAACCATACACTGCACTCCTTCGCATCGTGGGACACCATTCCACACCAATAGCAAAAGTTAGGCATCTTCTCATATTTGAAAGTTACCCAAACCTCACTGCCATTGCCGAGAAGGACTTTACGTCCTCTACTGAGGGGTCTTGTGACATTAATGCCCACTCTAATCCTTAAAAAATTACCACCGATGAGCTCACCGGCTTGTGAGGCTCTTGATACTTCCCCAAGGCTTTTGCCGATCCCGTATGCTGTCTTTTCATTTAGCCTGTTCACTGGAAGTCCATGGATTTGAACCCAGAACTTGACTGAATGAAATCTAATATTTCGGGTAGGGCAGGATCCATCATAACGAGAGAGGGTGATAAGATGTTTATCCTAAGTCCACGGTTCAGTAGCTAGAATCCTTTCAGTCTCGTTCTCATTGTCAAACACAAACAATAGAATATGATTACCAACATCTCGGATTTCAAATCCGTTTCGAGTTTTCTACAAAGGTTTGAGCGTTCTTCCAATCGCTTCGATATTAAGCGCTCTTCTTGTCATAAACTTGGCTGCGAGAATCACCTCATTAGCATCCGGGCTTTCTTCGTCTAAAGTGACCTTGTTGTTTTCTTCCTCCAAATGGGAGAATCGTTTCCAATCGTTCAGCATCTCGTCCATATTCTTCAAGGGAGAATCAGTACAATAGAAAGAAGGAAGGAAAAGATTTCGGTTTCCCCACCCCAAGAAAAGGAGACCACTAGCCCTACTATTAATGGTGTCAATAGAGGGAAAGAATATCAATCCTAAAGGAAGATAATGGATTCTACAGTCCCACTGCTCTAAGAGCATCCACACCAGCTCAGTTAAAAATTTGTAAAATAAAAGAAAGTACAATTTTTACACATTTTATGCAAAAAAACACCCACATCAGTAGGTGTATAAATAGCCAAAAATGTGAAAATCCATACACGAGCTACAGTACCATGTAAATATACACGAGTACTGTAGCTCGTGTATGGATTATTTTATTCCAGAAATAGTTCGCTCCATTTTTCCTCTCTTCTCCGTTCTCAACAAACTCAACAAATTCAGTATCATCCACAGAGAAATTAACACAGATACTTAGTAACAAACTCAGACATACACTTGCTCAAAAAAAAAAAAACACACAGATACACAAACACACCCACGATGCTTTGGTCGGCGGAGCTGCGGATCGGAGCTGGGATCGGTGGTGCTGGGGATCGGAGATCGGAGCTGGGATCGGTGGTGTGTGGATCGGAGATCGGAGCTGGGATCGGTGGTGCGTGGATCGGAGATCGCGGCTAGGCTCGGTGGTGCGTGGTTCGGAGATCGCAGCTAGGCTCGGCGTTGCGTGGATCGGAGATCGCAGCTGGGCTCGGTGTGGATCAGAGATCGCGGCTAGGCTCGGCGGTGCGTGGATCAGAGATTGCGGCTGGGCTCGGTGGTGCGTGGATCGGAGATCAGTGCGTGGATCGAAGATCGCGGCTGGGCTCGGTGTGGATTGGAGATCGCGGCTGGGCTCGGTGGTCGTGAATCGGAGATCGCGGCTGGGATCGGAGATCGGTGTTGTAGATCGGAGATCGGAGTTGGAAAATGGGTAGAGAGATGGGTAGAGAGAGAGAGAGACATGAATCAGAAATGAAGAGAAGAAATGAAGAGAAGGAGAGAGAGAGAGAGAGAGAGAGAGAGAGAGAGAGAGAAATTACCAAAAAATGAAGAGAAGGCGCGCGGCAGTTGGAGAGGAGTAATAAAAAAAGTGATGAAATTATTATTTAATTAATAGAGGTGGTAGGATAGATGAACTGATGTGTGTGATTTGTAAAAATGAATGTGTAAAATTTTAAAAGGAGGTTTTTTGTGTAAAATAGAGGAAATTTTTACACGAGCTGATGTGGTTGCTCTAACCTACGCTAGAGAGACATGAGCAGAGAAAAAAAGTTATTCTTTTTGATTATCGTGAGATTTTTTTAATAATTTATATTATGGAAAAATTATAATTTACCTACATGTGGTTTGGCTGAAATTTAAGTTACCTACCTGTGATTTAAAATTTGACACTTTACCTACTTGAGGTATGACCAAAATTTAAGTTGCCTGCTTGTGGTTTGAAATTTCATAATGAAAGTATTCCGATGGATAGTTTTTTATTTTATTTAATATTGTATTTTTATGTTTATTGTGTTTTTGGAGAAGAGAGATATAAAAGTTGAGCAAAATTACATATTTATCTATGTTTTTAACAGATGTGAGTTATAGAAATTTAATTGAGCTAACCTCATGTGGGTAAAGTGTCAAATTTCAAACCACAGATAGGCAACTTAAATTTCAACCAAACCACATGTGGGTAAATTGTAATCTGCCCTTATATTATTAAGTACGTGAAGTATCTTCTTCAAACAAATATATGAGTAAAAATTTAAATTTAATGTTAATTTTACTATAACATAAAAAAATTTAATCTAATAATCTGTAAATACTATACAAATATAAGGAAATGTATAGAGTATTATTTATTTTTTATTAAGTAATGTTATAAATACAACAATTTTTAAGAGGTTTTTTTTTTTTTTTTTTGCTGAACAATTTTTAAGAGGTTTAACTAAAGTATATTTTCCGTTGAATAATAAAAGCATACATTTTCGATGAAGACCTCAAGATTCAAACCCTCCAACCCCGTTTATCTGATTATTAAAATAAATAATAAAGGAACACGTCTATCTTATTGAAATATACAGCATGTTTGTCTTTTCCTTGGTTAAAAACTTAAAGCTTGAGTCAAATTTTTATCAAGCATAAAAAATTAAGAAAGAAATTAAAAATAAAATAAATAATAAAATCAATGATAAGGAAGACATGCACGGTTTTTCATCGTGAATACTTGCCATAAAGTGATTGATTTCTTTCTAGGAAATTTGTATTTATTTAGGGTCTGTTTGGATACCGCTTATTGTTGAAAATTAAAAACACTATAGTAAAATCATTTTTAAATGTGTGAATAGTGCCGTGGGACTCAGTTTTAAACTTATTTTTGCTGAAAAAAAGCACTTGTGGGTCTTGTGAACAGTGCACGAGACCCACACAAAATACATAGACACGCGTCTGCTTTCCTTTTCAATGCAGTCCAAACGTGCACTTATTGAGGAGGAGTTGACTATCTAAACTCGTATCGATCTTTTATTTATTTGGGTCCGGTTAATGTATGCTTGATAAGCATACACTAATGTATGCCTAATAAGCATACATTGATAATTTATTTTGAGAAACTTTTTATGGGAAATTGAAAAAACTGTCAAACTTTTTTCAATTTTTCATAAAAAAATTCTTAAAATGATTTACTATTGTGCGTCATAATTAAGTATATACGTTAGTAAAACCCTATTTATTTATTTATAGGGAAATATTATATATACGTTAGTAAAACCCTATTTATTTATTTATAGGGAAATATTAACAGATGACCTAAGGGCATTTGTTAATGAACCATTTTAGAAAAATTTCTATACTAAAAGAAAAATAGCAATTAATGTTTTGACATTTTTTTCTATGGACAAAACTTAGATACAATATCTTAGGTGTTGTTCCTTAAGTTCTCCTTTTAATATTCAGTCATGTGGCTACTTAACTAAAAATTACACTTCTATCCTATGAGAAAAAATCTACATAATTAAATTCTAAGAGGGGAACCTAAGGAATAGCATTAAATATTGTACCTAAGTCTTGCCTTTTTTTTTTTTCTATTTCTCATAAAAATGTTGTCAAAACTTTTCTAATATAATTTATTAACAATTGTCGTAAAGGAACCTGCTAACATGACTCTTATTTATATCATATAAAGAGATTGTGAGTTTCGATAAACTTATATGATATATTATTTTATTGAGGAATAAAATAGCTACAATTCTTCACAAAATTATACTACCTAGTCCTTTTAAAAAATAATAATAGTATGACCATAACTTTTGTTACAACTTTTGTAGTATTACTTATATGATGTTAATCCTATTACAACATTGTGTATCAACAATTGTGAAAATATTATATATAAAAAAGTTATATTCCTAGCATTATTCTTTTTTTTTTTTGGTGAGAATTTTTTTAATAATTTAGATTATTTAGTACATTAACTATCTTCTCCAAATAGATATTTGAGTAAAAAATTAAATTTAATGTAAATTTTACTAGAACGTAATTTTTTTAATCTTATAATATGTAAATATTGTACAAATATAAGGAAATTTATAGAGGTTTTTATATTATTGATCAAGTAATGTTATAGATAAAACAATTCTAAGGAGGCCTTGTTCATCCACGTGCATGATTTGGGGCTTGAACCTACCCCAGTTTTGAAGAGGTTTGACTATAGTAACATTTTTCCCCGAATACTAAGTATGCATTTGGTATGACTTAATTTTGCTAACTTATTTTTGCTACTATTTATGAATCCCACTGCACTTTTTGGTACTATTCATAGATCCTACTATACTATTTCAACTAACTTTTATATTTATATACAGTACTTTTAGTAAAAAAATTTCAAATTTAGAAAAATAAGTGAATCTTAAATAGACCGAAGTGGATCCTACATATGTTTTGGATGAAAGACTTTGAGATTCAAACCCACCCAATCTTGTCTATCTAATTATTAAAATAAATAAATAAAGCACGTTTGTCTATCTAATTAAAATATTAAAATATATAGCATGTTTGTCTTTTCCTTGGTTAAAACTTAAAAAGTTAGAAGTTAAAAATATACTAATGGAATAATTAGATCGAATCAAATTTTTATCAAGCAATGATAAAAAAAATTAAGAAATAAATTCAAAAAGGGGGGGGGGGGTGGGGGTGGGGAAGATAAGAAGCAATGATAAATAAGACATGAAACATGCGTTACACTTTTTTTTTATTTATCCCTCACAGCTTTCGATCTTGAATACTTGCCATAAAGTGATTGGTTTCTTTATACAAAATTTGTATTTATTTAAAGAGGAGGGATTGATTATCCAAACTGAAAAATTTTTAGGTAATCTCGGAGTATAGTGAAATGGTGTTCCCTCCTCTCACATTCATGGTGGACCCCATTATGAATTTAACGAGCGAACCCCACCATGAATGTGAGAGGAGGGAGTAGCATTCTCCGTACTCCGGGAGTAACTAAGAATTACTCATCCAAACTCATATGTATTTATCATATAAAAAGGTTGAGTTCCGTTAACGAATGCTATATATTCAAATCAAGCATCAATTTCTATTATTCCTATTAAAAGATGGATAATTACACAAGTCTCTCAAGAGGCTTCAAAAAATTATACAATCTAATCGTTAAAAAAAAATGACTTTTCTCAGTAAGGATTGTGTAAATCATAAGCCCCCATTACTATAATAAAAGGCCCCACAATTGTTAAAAATTATCTATTGGATGATAGTTGATTTTTTTTAAAGGTAAAATATATAAGTCAATTGTGCATTTTTTTATTTTTATATATATTGGGTTTAAGTTACACCTAGTATAACTCGAAGTAATATTATATTATCTAATAACTTTTTTTTAAGAGTGTGTTTCAATCTATGGTGTTCGATCCAAATAATATTTCTTTATTATCAGATCAAGACTCCAACCAGTTTTTGGTATAGGTAAGGATTGAATCCAAGATTTCTTATTCAATCATCAAAGACTTTACTAGTTGAGCTAACTGGAACCCATAATAACTTTTTATTGGATGTGAATTTTAACAAATCTACTGTTGAATTAAATTTTCTTCTTATACTTTACATCCTTACAGAATTTCAAGATAATTTAAGATTAATAAGTATGTTATTGATTAAATGTAAAAATGATAAGTTTTTGTATTTTAAGTTGTGCATAAAAGATGGGTTTCTAGAACGAATAAAAAATAATATCCGATAGGCACAAATCTTGGTATGCGTGTTGAAAACATAGAAGAAATATAATCCAATAGTAGAATTTCTAAAAAATTAATCCAAAAAAAAGTTATTAGGTGGTTACTTAGTAACACGTCATTTGTTTTGATGTAAAATATTTTACACATTTTACCATATTTGTTGTGAGATAAAATCTGGTCGACTGTCAAATATTTTACAGTCAATCTATAAAATAACCCTCCCAAGCGTTAAATACTTTACGCTTAAATGAAGGGCGAAAATGGCCAAATACCATCTTTTTCCGAAATTTGTAGCAACAAAAACACTGTTTCTGAAGTAATTGATGATCTACCACTTTACTGGTACTCGAGCTCTACAAACTCGAGTTTTAAGTAGTACTCGAGCACAGTAAACTCGAGTACCCCCTAGTTCTGCTACCGTGGCACCGTCTGACATGGCATTTGGCATTAAAAAAATCCACATGCTACTCGAGTTTCTTGGACTCGAGTACTATGCAACTCTGGTACCCGAGTCCATTAAACTCGAATATTAATCTGTATGACAAAGTGCAAATCATGCCGATTGATACTCAAGTCCATGAAACTCGAGTACTATGTTAGCAGTACTTGAGTCCATTAAACTTGAGTATCAATCTGTATGAAAGAACCCATTCTTGAGTGAAAAGCAAAATCATGCAAATTGGTATTCGATTCCGTGAAGCTCGAGTATCAATCTGTGTGGGAGGCCCTTCAAGCCTTCTTCATTTTTTGCCCCTGAGTTGTCCACAACTTTGAGAATAGTCCTCACCTAAATGAAAAGTTGCTGTAAAATTGCAAAGATATTAAGTTGATTAAGGTAAGATCTTCTCTTTTTTGAAAATGCGAGTATATTTTGTTTCAATTAGTAAATAAATTGTATTCTACAAATGAAATTTACAAAGTGTGGGTTTATATTTTGGTTGTAATGGTGATTGATGGAATTTGCAAAAGATTTCAAATTGTATTGTGCATTTTTGACAAATAAAGTTCATTCTAGTATAAAGTCTTGCAAGTCTACAGTCCATCAAAGTGTATATTTGGTGCTTCTGGTCTCTTTGCTGCAAGGTTGAAAGACGAACAGAAGTAAAACTGTTGGTCAATCTCAAAGCCATACTTGCTATATATCTATTATACATGATAAGGGAGCATAATGCTCAGGCAAAAGGAGTTTAAAAAAAAAAAAAAACTATAAATTTCCTACTTCTACATGCAGGTTGACTTCAAAATGTTTCCATATCTTGTATGGAAAGAGAAGCTTTCCCTTTTTACAATATTATAGTGGAAAGTGTGCATAGAACTTCATTTTCAGAGATGATTTATCTCATGAGGCTATGCTTTATCTTGCATTGAGGAGCATTTGTAACACACTCTTCATCTTGGGCCTTGCATCTGGTGATACATTCACACAACCAAGAGCAACCTTCAGGACTACAAGCATCTGACTTTTAATGGCAAGAGATTTTTAATTGACGTTAGAGTCAAGGATGTGATCTCGTTCCTCCACCCCCTGAACCCCAAGCTATAAGACTTGGGGAGGTAACATCTTGCAAACAGGCAGGTATCCCAAATTAGAGTTATATTAAAGAAGAAGTAGAAGTACAAAAGAATATTAATAACAAGAGTTAGACAACAAATACAAAGCATAGACCCTCTGTCACCTTTTTAAGTGCTTCTGCAAGTAACTTCTCATCCAAAACCAAGTCATCTGAGATTTCTGTTCCCTAAGTAGCCGCCCTTTTCTCCTCCAATAGTGTACGCGTCTCTGTTTTCAGGTTCAAGATACAATGTCAAGTTAGATCATATACCATGGCCTTTGAAGGAGCAATAGAACAACTTGAAAGCCAACACAAATTTGCTTTTTATTTCAAAAAGAATATTACAAGGAAAAGACACAAAAAAGCCTAAATCTAATACAAAGTACAAACCTTCAGTAGCTTCTTTACGAGCAATATTAGCCTTCATAAGATCTGTTGCAGCCTCTATTCCAACAGCACCAGTGCAATAGTTGTTTCGGATTATCTACTTGCAACATTTGTAGCCCCATTGGTGATCCTTCCACCATAAACCCCATACACTTGTGTGCTTGTTAATATAAACATCTTCTTCATACTTGCTTCTAGGAAGTGCCTTCTCCTGCAAATGCAATGAAGCATGCTACATAAGTATGCAAGAAAATATAACATAAAAGACCAACTTTCTTTTGTAATTGACAATTTTACCATCTAAAACAAAAAATCAGAATTTCAAGACCAACAATGCCAATGAAAAGTATTCATTACCTTAGATACAAACACCAAGTAAAATAATTAATCTCACTGAAAACAACCATAGAACAGTGCAAAGAAGCAATTCATTTTGAAAATCCTAAAACATTGTACATTAGATCATAATCCCAGATCTAGATCCATTTCATAGCCATTGAATTACCAAGAATTTAAACCCAAAAACAATTTGGAGCGAAATATTCCCAAGGCAAACACTCCATATGGCAACCTATCAGACTTGACAGGGTGATCAAAGAGCATGGAACAAACTCATGTCCAAAAATGCTATACATATTGCAGACCTTAATCATGCATTTCACAACTAAATGCTAAACATCAACATTGTTCAGAAACCTATGGCTCTTAATTCCAATCATCTTTTGCTCATCAAAAGTTTAAGTTCAAAGCTTAAGAGAGTACGTTATAAAACTAAGTAAACCATTGATACACATCATACCTGCCCTTTTATGATTCTGCCGGCACGATCATATTCAACTTCTCTTTCACTCTGTCCTAGTAGATGCTCCCTTGGAAGTTCTCCTTCAGTAGCTGCGTTTCCATACTTCTCCAAGATGTCATCTTTTGTTTGGGACTTCAGCTTCTCCTTAATGACCTTATAATTTTTATAAAGCAACTCAGCTTGGGATGGAGTTGCTTGCATGTGAATGTCTTGTCACTTATCAAATGCTTCCCATGAATGGATGTTAAGCTGCTTAAACTCCAAAGCTTCAGCGCTATTCCTATATTGATTATCTCCCTATAATAAAAGAGCCAAAGAAACCAAAGTGAGATAAATACATATTATAAACTTGCAAAAACTGCACCCAATCTATTCATAATACAATATCTAATGTTCAAAGAAACTTACCCTGTAGAACTTCTCATTAGGTTTTGCATCTGGGAGAGGATCTTCACGCATGGACCGGGTTTTGGGATCATAATGCACAGAGTTGACATCAAGATTCAACAGATATTTTGCAGTGTCCTCCCGAATACGCAAGTTCCTGAAAAATATATGCTTAGAATCGTAATATACAATATCCAACCCACAGGCTGGAATAAATTTCTACATAGTTGTATACAAGACCAGCAAGCACAAAAAGAAAGAATTTATTTCCATCTTCCATTAGAATGGCATTAAACTGGTGGAAATAGAAGGGAGCTCGACCTGACAGTTCCTGTGCTTCCACCACTTGTTGTACGCACATGCTTTTCAACCTTTGCAAAGTCCATTTGTTTGCTCTCATCAACCTTGGCCTTATCTATTCTTAGATCATCTTCATCATCATCCTCATCGTTGAATCCAACTTCACCATCTTCACCATTTTGGTAATTGTTTTTCTCCTCAAGTTTCTTAAGCTGCTGGTCCTTCAGGAATTTCCTTCGAGCCTCATCTCTTGCTTCATATCTCTCAATGACACGGGAATAGGTAGATGCATCATAGCCATTCCATCGGTCCCGTTTGCATCATAGTCAAGCTCAAAGGTCTCTATTTTTTCATCAGGTGCAATGTGTTTGCTTGTCCACTTTGCTCCTACTTTACGGGGCCTTTCCATACATGCCTTTGAATCATAAGTCATAGCTCCACAGCTGTTGAGAAGCAATTAAAAAATTTATTACCCCACATATGCAATGAAGAAAAAAAAAAAAAGGAATAACGTGGGCTTTCTTTTTTATGGTAAAAAAAGGGAGGTAAAAAATCCAACTAGCCAATTTTGTGGCATTACCACCAAGAGACCCCTACAAGATGCATACCTAGTCCGCGAGACCACCACTCGTCAGTACCTCGTTCCGCTTAGGGCATGTTCTTCGGTTATGCCCCTCTAGGTCACACAACCCGCATTGCACCTTCCTCCCCCCCTTCTTCCATGGTGTGGTTCTCGGCCGCTTCTCGCCCTCGTCCATCTCATTCCTGATTCATGTTGAGACAGGGTGACCTTTCTCTCGGATTAATTAGGGGTTAAGGACAACCCTTCAAGTTTCTTTAGGATTCGGCCATGATAATCTATCTTTCAACGCAGGGAAAACGGGAGCATAGCTTTGGAACGGTGCATACACGCTATAGCATGGGTCAATAGACTGCTCTCCATCATGTCGATACCTAATACAAACTGCAATGACATGTGAACATGGTATCTTGTACAGTTTCCATTTTTGACATGTTCAAGTTCTTTGCAGCAGATTAACTCCATGTGTGTGATTCTCAAGTCCAACAGTCCCTGGATTATGCGGTGTATCTACTTGATATGATTGTTGTTGCGCGCTCAATCTCGTCACCCTATGATGCTCCGCCTTCCCATAGGCAGGTATCATCGCGAACCATGGATGGGGCTTGACATGTCTCCCTATGGGCAAACTTATGGGATGGACCCGCATCATCATGTGCCATGGAGCTTGTGTCATAACTAGTGTCCAAACACCTCTCATCTGCTGTCTGACTTACCTCCTCCATGGTGTGGTTATGCACGGGTGTGTGACGCCCACCAGATGTGTGATGGTGACCGGTTTTAGGGCGCCGACTAGATGTATGACGCTGACTAGATTGACGCCCTCTATGCCCTTAACGTCCACCTGCTTGCCGACCACACCATACAGCTGGTTCACTTGTGTTGCCCGCAGTGCGTGCATTGTCCAAGGTCAACTGACTGATCTCTTCAACAGATTGCAAGGCATTAATACAGTCGGTGTAGATCTCGGACCCTGGTTCGCACTTCGCCATAATCCTCAACTGTGATTCAACCTGTCACAAGTATACAAGAGTAGTGTTAGAAGGTTGAATTAAACTATACGAAGCGAGGTACATTTATTACAGAACAGTCTTTGTAAACTTACCAAAGTGTCCCAGTACGAGATCTCTTTTGTAATATGCCAAACAGTGCGGGGACAAAACCACACCATACACTCGTCATTGCAGCTCATCTCCCCATGAAAGGGTGGTGCATCAGCAATCGTGGCGTGCACAGCCCATCTAGCAATATGCGTGTCATGTTCTTTAGCGCAGTTTTTTTTGTGCTTGCCTTGGAGTGTTATCTTGTGAAGTTTAATTGAAGTATCGACATTGATCGGTACGCCTTGCTTCATCCCAAACTGATGGAGAACACGTTCGGGGTGATGGCCTTCAACCACCCAAAAATGTATGAGCAGCACGATAGACCTCCATATGTGTTGGCCTGCCATACAATATGCGGGTAGGGAACCCAAATTATTTCTATATGGCTCTTAGAAAATCTACAATGATCCAACAAATGCAAACAACCATATTAACAATATAATTAGAAAAAATGTGTAACAAATGTGAACAATACATGGCAACAATGTTTAACTCTGAAAGGTATTAGATTTATTCATTCCAAAGCGAATTGTAAGTACAACAACTACATGCCAAAGCGGTTCCCACTTATATAGCACGATACCTGATTTGGTCATAGCGAAGCAAGCGACACACGATAAGCGCGTAGGACGTGCATTAGATGTTCAGTTGTTATCTAAGACCCTTTCCATCTAGCAACCAACATAGACATAACCTTTGTATTAGTTATTTACATAATTCCCATGTGAAAAAAGTTAATGCAGAAATGTAAAATAGTAAATATCTAAGATCCTACATACTTGATAGCAAGTGGACCTGGGGGCAGTGCCTGGTGTGGATGCCTCATCACAGGACATATGTGTGGAAACCTTGCCCACGCCCACAATTACACTAACAGCAGTGCACCACCAATTTGGTTGGCTGTCTTCTCTGAAGCCTTACAGAAATGTCTATATAGCCAACTTAGTGCTGCACTACCACAACTATAATTCTTTCCATTGCTGATTGGATTGAAAAATTGTAGATACATGATTAACAGCTGTTTGCCAGACTTGTCCATAAACAGCATACTACCCAACATTTGGAGTATGTAAGACCAAGCATACTGCTGCACAAGCACCTCAGTGGCGTCAGTAGGGAGAGGGTTGCAAAACCGCTCCTCGAGCCATTTGGCTTTTATCCTTGGCCCTTCCATCATTGCAGTTTTCTTACCATAACCGACTGGTCTGTCTGGCGGACTATGCCCTAGCAATTCGTAGCAGAAGTCACGCCAATTATCCATATGGGTAAATCCCACCACCGGCAAGCCATGTACAGGTACCCCCATTATGACCTCTATGTCTTGTAGCGTGATGGTCATCTCACCGTGGGGCAAGTGGAATGAGTGCGTCTCTGGCCACTATCTCTCCACTAAGGCCGTGATTAGTGCATGGTCAAGGTCCATATGTGGGACCCGAAGTAGCCCATCTAACCCCGCATCTGTGATATAAGCAGCAATCCATGGATCTAACCCACCTTCAAACAGACCTTTCTCTCGGTGATGACAAGTCAGTACACCTGACACTTCTTGCAAACAGAGTAGCTTAGTATTAATAATAGCATTCACTAAGCACGTAATAATTACACTTCAAACTTAAATGCCAAAAATCTTTCTACTACATATATTGACTACGATTTTGGACAAGTGTATACCTCGCCTGCCAAAGGAGCATCCCAAAGCAAACTTGAACGATGCACAGCCTGCCTCGTTAAGACAGTCCTTATAGAGGGTCCTGCTAGATGTGGATCCATATCTAGCATAAATTAAAGGTGATTAATGGCCCATTAAGTGACTACTGGCCCATTAGGTCAAATGCAAAGCATAAACATTCTAATTCTCTTTTTAAGGAGCATGATAGATTCTAAATTCTAATTCTCTTTTTAAGGAGCATGCCCAAGGCCTAACCTTTTAGATCTTTTTAAAATATATATATATATATATATATATATATATATATATATATATATATATATATATATATCATCCTAAATAGATTTGAAAGCGCACACACACACACACACACACATATATATATATATACACGCACAAAGAAAAGAGACACATTTTATGGCCTCAGAAGCAAATAAAACATTTACTCATGCCTAAGCCACTTGCATTAGATATTAAAATGAACGAATACAAATATATTTTCTTTTCTCAAGTAATTAATCCCTTAAAACCAGCAAAGCCAGTATAAGTAGAGCTGACCTCCCTTGATCAATCCCAATTTGCAATATATATATATATATATAAGAGATATTCAAAGCAATCAAGTTCAACAAGTCTACACACAACTACCAATTTAACAAATAAAGAAACATAATTCAACACCCCCTTCACAACCCCACCACCACCATTAAAATCAGTCCTACCAGTTTGGTTCAACAAGGATCCCATCAACCACACTTATCCTAAAACTCTAATAAGGAAACTGTTCAAAGTCTTTTATTTTCCCAAGTCTCTAAAGCAACCAAACCAAACAAAGCATTACAAAGCCAAACTAGCGTTACAAAACCATAAATAGGAAAACTAGTAGAGAATCTGAGATGCGTTAGAGCAACCTCTTACAATTTTTCTTCAATAATCACCTATGACCTATCAAGTAATCCAGCCACATCTTTCATGGTCAAACTTAAGAAAATGTAAAAATCTAAGACTATACTAAAAAACCCACCTAATAAAAACGTAATTTTTAAAACCCACATAAAGTTTGCTACTTTAAATTTTGTAATCTTAAACAGAAGTGTTTTTTAAAAACTCATGGAAGTGTAAACCAGAAAGAAAAAAATTTACCAAAACGTTAATCTTTAAGTGCAAGGTCGCTGACGAGAGGAGAGTTCTTGTTTTATGTCGTCGATGAGATGCGCTTGTCTCCGGTGGAGTGAGTGCGAGGTCGCCGACGAGAGGAGAGTTCTTGATTTTTGCCGCCGATGAGATGGGCTTGTCTCCGGTGGAGTGAGGGTTTGGGGTTTGTACGTTTGGGTGTGAAGGAGAGTGAGAGTGTGTTCAGGTAAGTGAGTGGTGAGTGAGAAATGAGAGTGACAAATAAAATTTGAATCTTTTGTGTTTTTAGTGGTGTACAACTCGAGTGATACTCGAGTTTTAGGGACTTGGGTACTACTAAGACAGTACTCGAGTCCACCACACTCAAGTATTAATTTGTAAGATTTTGCCATCATACCCGAGACATACTCGAGTTTAGGGAACTCGGGTACTACACTAATGCAGTACTCGAGCTTCTTAAACTTGAGTATTACATGACATTTTTTAATACCAAATGCTAGATCAGCCTGGGACATGGTGGCAGAACTGCTAGGTACTCGAGTTTACGAAACTCGAGTACCAGTTAGTACTCTAGTAATGGTAGTACTCGAGTTTGAGAAACTCGAGTACTAGAAAAGTGGTAGATCACCATTTAATTCCGAAACAGTGCTAACTTGACAATAATTTCAGACAAAGGTGGTATTTGGCCATTTTGGCCTAAATGAAGTAAAAAACATTTTACACTTCCCTTCACGCAACTCCCCCCCCCCTCTCTCTCTCTCTCTCACGAGTCACGACTACAACAGCCCAATTCCCTCTCACTCTCTCAAGTTCTCTCTTTCCACAAACCAAAGCCATGGAGCCATTCATCACTCTCAGGTTCGTCGGCGTCACTCATGTCCAACGCCACTGCCACTTTTCGCTGTCTCGTACTCCACCATCATCAACTCCAACCATTGATTTTTGGTTCAAACTTTTTTTTTCTTTTTCCGGTCCAATGATTCAGTTCATTATCCTCCATCACTGGCTCCACTTCCACCTCCATTGTCGTTGACTGAACCACTGATTCTTAAATTAGGAATTTTTTTTTTACCGCTGCATTAGTTTATCATTAGGGTTTTTTGGCTGGTTTGTGGGTTTTGGTGGGTGGCTAGTGGCTGGGTTTAATTTGTGGGTTGCAATGAGTGGCTTATGGCTGGGTTTTTGAGTTGCGATGGATGGCTGAGATTCGGGGTGGGTTCTCCATGTCTTTGCACTGTGGGTTCTATTAGATTTCGATTGCTCTCTTTAAAAAAAAAAATTATGGTAATTTTTTTGTGGGTGATTTATGGTTGATAAATTTGAGTCGTTTATTATTGAATTTGAGAATTGAGTTTGGGTTGTTGAGAAGTTTGAGCTTGGGTTTGAGAATTTATGGTTTGATTCAGGTTTAGGATTTGATTGAAATTTGAGTTTGTTGGTTGAGAATTTTTGAGCTGGGTTTATCCTAATGGGAGGAAAATTTTATGCATTTCATGTACACAACTAAACACGGTAAAATGCAAATATTTTCAGTAAAATATTTTACATGTATAGTATTTTACACTTGAAAATATTTTATATCGAAACAAATGAATTGTTAGAGTTATATCAAGTGTAACCGAAACCAAAAAAGAATTTATTGAAATAACAGAACCTGTACAAACTACTTTGAATTTCCAACTAAGGTTTGTACACCACAAACAGACATCCATTCATGCATAATTTTATGGGTCATTTCAATTTTGAATGATTACTAGAAGGGCGATTTTACGGGCCATTTCAATTTCAAAGGACTACTAGAAGGATGAGTCCACAACGGAAACACTTTACAAAGTGTCAAATAAACTTTTTAAGTTTTTAGGGGCTGTTTGGTAGAGTAGTTTGAGATGAGATTTTTGTAATTTTTTGAAATACGTGTAGGTGAAAAAGTGTGTCAAAAGTGTGTAATATTATTTAAAATGTAAAAATGTGAGTTTGAAATGGTATAACAAACAGGCCCAAAATATTGTGAAATTGTCAATTATGGAAGGAAGTTTGTATAAGATAGCTTTTTATAATAGTATTTTTGAAACTTGTTTGGACACAAGGATAGGGCACTTAAAGTGAGAAATCCTACAAGCAAACAAACCCAATTAGGTTGTTATCAAACAATAGTATTGTGAAAAGAAACGTTTTCTTTAGGCCGAGCCAATAAAATAAAAAACCACACCATTAATGGTTCTCAATTTAAAATTTCATTCAATTTGATAGCATGTCGATTTTTCAGAGTTAAATTGGTATAATATAATTAAGGCTAAGCCAAAAATGTTGGTTTAGACACTGGATTTGGAGGGCCAAAGTGGGAATAAAAGTAAAATGTAAATTAATATTAGAGAAGCAATTTAAGATATAATTGAAACTAACCACCATACACCCTTGATGTAATGGTCACTCCATAAGTATAAGTGCTTGTGGGATGTGAGAGGAATGGTCAGGGGAAGAGTCGGGGTTCAAGTCTCTAGAAGAAAGCTTCACACATATATACACTTAGAGTAGAATTTCTATCTTGTATATAAAAAAAAAAAGATATAATTGAAACTTTAAGCAAAGTATGATCTATGGCATTTATCAACTTAAATGTGGACCATTATATATATACTATTCCAATGCTAATGCTATGTACGGTTAATTAAAAAAAATTATATAAAAGAAAAATATATTATCAAAACTGTAGTGAGTCACTTGTAACTTTAATATAATTTCACCTAGATTAAATTATAGAAATGCAAACATATATTAAGCTACTCGACGTAAGGATGGCTTATAATATGTAAATTTTACTATATTAAAAATAAAAAATTATGATAGATGATCAAAATACTTAAAATAAAATTTAAAATTTATTTTAACATACTTGAAATTTTTTGAAATATAATTTTAGTTGGATTAGATTTTTAAATTTCATGAAAATTAATTAATAAAGTTTTACCTAAATTGAACTATAGTTGGAATAAAAATTTAAATTACTCGAAACTTACCTTCTCAAAAAAAAAAAAAAAAAGTTCATAGATTTTTACCTAAAGTGAACTAATTTAATTAATGAAAATTTTAACATTTGTCATAGAAAGAAGATAGCCACTTGGCGCAGGCATAACTTCTAGACCCAACCTTTCTTATAGAGTATTGTGTATGATACAAAAATTTATTAGGTTATAATATATGTGGTAATCACATATTAAAAGTAGAGACTTAAAAGAGAAATTATATCGATCTAGTATTTAGAGTTTACTCAAGCAAACTTTCTGTTTGAGGATTGCTTGGGTGAAGACTGAGCGAAGTTCAAGTTTTAATGAATGCCCAAGCAAGTCATGTAAAGATCGATCGAACTTTATTTTTAAGTCTATTTGAGGTTTGCTTTGCGTTTGGTCAAGCAAAATCGTTTAAACTTCAGTTTTCAATAGAATTGTGCAAACAAGTGTACCTAAAAATTCTCACTATTACTAACATTTACTAATTGTTGCTAACTGTATTTAGAGTGTCTCACTCTTCATTGGTGACTTTTCAATAATGTCTCTTCATTCTCTATATATGCTGTTTTTTCCATATTCATTAAAAGGGTTAGAAAAATATTCAGAAATTTTACGAATTCTCTAAAATTGTTATTTGTAGAGCACTTATACTAGTCTAATGTTTATATTTTACTTGATTGAACTTTCTGTTTCAGGCTAGCTCGGATGAGTGAATCTTGAAGATTGAGTAACGCTTTTGTTTTCAGGATTACTTTAACATGTCACGCAAAGATAAATCAAACTTTCTATTTGAGGCCATTTCTATTCACTCATTTGGACAAAGTCATTCACTCATTTGGAACTTTTTTGTTGTTGTTGTTGTTGTAAAATTGTTATTAATGGCCACTGATTGTTATTAATCGTATTTAGAGTGTCATGAGTCATGACTCTTCATTGGTCACTTTTTAGTGCTACCCCTTCAATGATGTCTCTTCATTCTTTGTATATATTGTTCTTTTCATATTCACTAAAAAATTCAAAGTTTAAAGGTGGGAATTTCAGATGTAAAGCTATGTGTGGCCTGGTAAATTAACCGTGACAATAAATTTCTGTAAGGATCGCTTTCTCTTTTTTCCTTCAAATATGCAAGGCATCTTCTAACCTCAGACTTGACTTGTAAATATAATTCATGAGCTTTGTCCCTGTCTTTTAATTCCTGCTTCAAACCTTCAGAACATGATTAAAAATTAAGGTTAACAATTACTTGCATCTTACTTACCTCATAAAGAAAAACAAAAAAACAAAAACTTGCATAAAAAATTCAACCTATTAAAGCTCAAACTTCCAATGACTACCGCTCAAGCAGAGGCACAGGTTACAAAGGTCCTAAGATTCGGGTAAGATACAGACAAATTGAAGAATGAGGTTGACTTACAGCACCTACAATGTTTATTTGCTAATGTGGCCCTGCATAACAAACACCCTCTACTATATTGTATATCTGGCTTCATAAGAACACATGTTTCATGTTTTTCAGTTGGAAATGATAAGCTATAATCATATAAATGACCATACTGAGATGCCATATCAATGCAGGTTTGAACATAATTCCCTTAGTAAATAAGAGAATGGCATGGATAGATATGATAACAACTAGATGAATGTTGCTTGAAATTATTCTTCTTAGCCTGCTTCTAATGATTTGGGTATTTTGCATGATGATCTACCAATTGAATTTGTTTCCAATATAGGGGATATGTAAGGTGGCCATCAGTCCCAATTAGATGCACCGCAATATCATAAAGCCATTTTTTTTAAAGGTTCACTTTCATTTTAAAGAGGCCTTAAATTTTTATTTTTATTTTTAAATTCTTGTTTTAGGCTAAACTTGATACAGTACACTTTATTACTAGCATCAGACATTCAAAGATATTGGTCATCTAACTAATAATCATACCTTCTGTTTCAATGGGTTTGCCGAAGTAATAATAAAACCGACCAGGAAATTTCGGTAGAATTCCTGGAAAATGTAAATCTTGGTTTGCCACCTCCCCAGTAGCATCAGTCCTACAATTCAAGATCATGGTAAAATTAAAATAAGTAACAGGAAGAAAAGGGCAAAATAAAAGACCAAATTTATGGAAAGAAAAGATCCAATGGAAGTCAATGCCAGAGGAACTTAATATACCTTAAGTTTACAGCCGCATTTGTTAACTTCTCTATTTGATTCTTCAAGTAAGGAATCTTCATTTGGTCATCATAATCAAAAACTAGCTATCAGTTGAAAGAAACCATTTATTCATTAGTGAGAAAACCAGAAAAACCCAGTCACAAAAAAAGTGAATCTAAATATAAACAAGACAGAAACAGCAAATTGCAGTAATGTAGATATGTCAAGTTTAAACTTTTCTTCAAAGCAATTAGCATGTCATACCGTTCTCAAATGAACATCCCTATTTCATTGTGTACAGGGACACTGATAAAAAAGTTCACCTTAATTTACATAGAAAATTATAGGGAGAAACCCTTTGTTCAGCAATTATGGTTCTCTCCATATAATACAAGTAACATTATCAAACAAGGATAAGCACATACATGTAGAATTGTGAATTAAGATAAATTAATAAGACTATGAATATAGATCCAGATTTCAACGTTTAGATTTAAGAAAATTTGGAAGAAATAAGGCATCAAGTGATGACTCGTGCAAGTGGTATTCAACTAGCAGCTTAGCCAGCTATAAACTACAATTCTGTGCTGCATGCAGATGTGAAGATATGCATAGAATGGAAATTAATAATTGATGAAAAAAATGTTACAAAGTGAAGTTCTTAGCTTACTTCACTTATATCATCTTCTCCAACAGCACCAAAAGGTATGATTTTGGCTCCAAATCTTGCAGCCATCCTGACAAACTCTGACTGTTCTGGCCACATCAACTCGTATTCTTCACCCTGAAAGTACAAAAAACCAAGCATTTCAAAACTATTAAAGTTGTATATTCTAAAAAACACATCTCATTTATGTTGAAATGAAATGCACACAATCAATACATTCGAAAAAGAGTAACCATGTCTGCACATGTCAATGCATATAATTGTATAAATCACACCGGAGCCTGGAGGGAGAGAAGGCAACATTTTGCATGATGAGATCATCTAGCATTTCACCTTAGAATGTAAATTTCTTGAGTATTTTAATAATAAGCATTAAGGTTGAAGGGGATTTAATTTTCAGTAATAAGCTATAAATTCAAAAATAACCAAAGCATTGTAATTAACTCATCCAAAGGTTTGTGAACCATCCATTAATTCACTACCTTCTGTTCTAATTTTACTTGAAAAGGCAAGCCAAGTATTAGAATATCTTGGACTGCAAGTTGAGGTGGTGGAAGCAAATCAAGCAGAACCCAACCAGTAAATTGACAAATTTTGTTTTTTCCTAGCTTGGATTGAGCCTCGATTGAGAACACTACCAGAACTCAGGAAGGGCTAAGCTTAAGTTATAAGTCATATTTTAAAAAGCATGAAATTGTATGGGTTATATGTGTATGATCAATGACATAATAGATATCAGGAATTGATTTGCCTAGTTTTAAGAATACTTCATATTCTTTCCTTGTTTTAATCTTGACATTTTTTTATTATTAAAATTGTGAATTGTATATATATTGTGTAATACCCCAATTTTTATGATCATCACTGTCATTAATATTATTATTATAGAGTTAAGGTGCTATACGCGAGCACAGTAAGACAGGAGGAGACGATTATGTGATGCTACAAAATATGTGAGAGAACTAAAGTTTTAGAGCATACAATTTTGGGTGACAGTTTAAAATATAAAGGAAGATGTAAAGTGGAGGGTTACTTTGTGGGTTATGAATATAAAACCTTTAGTTTTCATTCTTTTCACAATTAGGGATTTTTCATTCTTTTCAGTTAGGGAAAAGTTAAGAGAATAAAACCTATTTGGATAAGAAGTTTAAGAGTTATCGGAATCCTTTGGAGTTCCAGCCTATCTAAACCACTAAACCTTAATAGCCTATCTAAGCCGATAAACCTTAAATTGAGGTTGATTAGAAATAAAAAGTCTTGGAAGCATATTTAAGCTGTTGGGTCTCTTCTTTATACGAGTGAATCATAAAAGAAAAAGGAAAGAAAAAGAGTTAGAGAAAGAGAAAGACGCTAGAGGCTAGAGGCTACATTAAAAGGATTAAGGATTAGAGGCAAACTTTGTTTGTAGCAAGGTAATTTGTCTCTCACTTAAGAGTCCTTTATGGGTTTTTGATTTAATATTAAGCCTTGATCACCAGTTGTGGGGTTTATATATACAACTAGGCCTGTTCGTACTACATATGTTGTAGTAACATTGATTACTGGTGGTGTACAGTTTAAGAGGATTGATGTTGGGTTTCACAATATTATGAATTTGGCAGTTACTTATGTATACCTTTTAATTGGTGAACTTGGATCAATTTATAGATTCTAAACCGCAAAACATGTATGAGAATGACTTTTACAACTTAATTATTCTATGATTGGTTGAGGACCTAAATATCAAGTGGTGGCCTAGAATATCAACTGTGGCTATAGAAGTTCGTTTGAACTTTAGTATTATAGATTAGCTTTTGGGGTAATATTGTTGCGGAGGGACCTTAATAAGGAATATTAAATTGATTAATTCAATGGTGTATACGAAAGTAGTTTCCATACCTTAGTTTTGTAGGACAGTAGGAAAGAAAATGAGTTTAGTTAGTAGGTTTCAATGATGAGATTTCATGCTTACTGATTGAAAGCATTCTTTTGTTTAGAGCACACGAAAGATTGAAGTGTTTGGCTGTGTTCAGATATATTAGCAAGAGAGATATGTAATTATACATAATATGCACAAGTTTTGTTGATTAGGTCCTTAGAAGTCAAAAGTTTTCAAAAGTTATGTTTTCAAGCATACGTTTTCTTAAGTTTATCAATAGCATTTTTACATCATTGAAAGAGAAACTTCGACTTTTATATAATGTTTTAAAGAGAAATTTCGATTTTTAAATAACGTTTTGAACATCTGCATCTTGTTTGAAAGATGATTTCTAAACTAAATTATATTTAGAAAAGAATTGAGTTTCAACATAAGTTTTCTAAAAAGGTTCTTGTTTTTGTTTAAAACCATTTGATTTCAAATTCGTATTCCGACTTTCCAAATGGTATTTAAAACGTTTCTGTGGGGAGTAAAAAAATCCAAGTGGGCATATGGGCCTTTGGACTGTAGCAAGGAGGGCCGACCTGCTCTTGGGCTAGGAATTTGTTAGTACTGCGAATCGGCTCATACGCCGAGGGTCCGAGGACACATCCGAGGGTAAGTTTCTCCTCGGATAGACCCAGGAGAACTCGGAGCTTCACTATGAAGGTCAAGGCAATATTCCGGAAAGACTGTTGGTTAAAAGGGAGAAACCGTGAACCTTCGAGGTACACCGGTGTTAAAAAAATACC
This sequence comes from Castanea sativa, assembly GCF_040712315.1. Classification (NCBI taxonomy): domain Eukaryota; kingdom Viridiplantae; phylum Streptophyta; class Magnoliopsida; order Fagales; family Fagaceae; genus Castanea; species Castanea sativa. The sequence goes on along the minus strand of NC_134013.1, from coordinate 62,071,790 downwards.
AAAAGCAAAGACTGCCACCTCTACATTAAAGACTCTGCACCTACCTCCCTGGCCGCATTAATGGGGAAGTGACCCCTGAACAGTAAAACTGAAACTTCTGGTCACTATTCAAAGGCACTAAGAAAATAAATATCTAGGAGGGAGGGGGTTGGAGCAACACGTGGATAAAGTATCAGGAAAATAAGTATTTAAGGAGGATGAACGCCAAAGAAAAGGGGCGGTCTGTAACTAAGAAAGAAATTAAGAATTATAACTTTTAAGAAAGAAAGAGAAATAATACAGAAATAGTCCTCGGCTTATGTCCGAGGAGGCCTATCACCAATTATTATTTGTTATTTACAACTGTTTGTAACTCTTAGCCTGTTATCAAGTTCTCAGTACCTCTAACCTAGATTTCAAGCCCACACTCTACAAATTTGATTGTTTAAGGCTTATTGGGCCTGAGCCCGTAGTTGTCTTTGGGGTCCAGGTGCAATTGTGCACTTACAGTTTCTTTTCGCAAATTGAGTTTTTTTGGGTTACTTAAGAATTGTAAAATATTTATATAAACTACCCTGTCCCTATTTATTCCTTAAGAGAGTCAAGCATCCTCTTATTTATGTTCAATTTGATATTGTGATCTTCAATATGCCTTCGTATTTGGAATGATTGTTACTAATAAGTAAATTATTCTATTTTTGTATAAACTTTGCTTTTGTGATATGTGACTCATTATATGTTTTTAAAATTAATCAGATATATGTGTAAGCACGTTTAGAGGGTTATATGTGAGAATAAGTGTTGAACTCTCACCAGCAAGGGTTAGATGTTGATATCCGCTCACAGGATTGTATATGAGAATATGTGATGTGTATGTGACACTCTGCTCTGATAAATTATTTGTATGTATTTTCCAATAATTGTGGTATTCAATTACAAATGTGTTAAGTGGTTCATTATATGTTTTGGAAAACTATGTTTGGTATCATTTGAGTGGATTTGTGAAATTAAAATACTCATGCTTTGCTTCTATTCTGTTCATTTGTTGTGTATTGTGTATAATTGCTTACTAGATGTGTGACACACCTTATCAATTACAATTTTCAGATTAAAGTTTAGTTGGGAAACAATACCTTTGGATCGCTTTGTATAGTGCAAGGTAGAGTTTGGGATGATTGGAGCCTTATTTATCTTTATTTCGCTTTAGTCTTTATAATAATTGGAGATTATTTCCAATTATGGATGTTTAGAGATTGTAAGCAGTTTATTAAGAATATAATTTATTCGGAGTTTTACTTAATTTTGAAATTAATTATGTTTATGAAAATATGCAAGATCAACAAGTTAGTCATGCATCCAAATTCATATTCTATAGATTTGGGTCGTGACATATTGCTTTGGTCAACATGAAACCACCTGACTCAACTGGTTCCAACTTCCAACTCAAGCAGAGTTGACCAGGGACATGGTGAGGCTAGGTTGTGCTGTGGGCCAAAGGTGTCATCGCAGGGGTTGAGCAACGGTAACCGCTTCCCAACCCAACCAGCCAGAGTTGCAGCCAATTGAAAGAGGAAAATTCATATTACTTCTGAAGCCATGTTACTGAACTTTTATTCACCAAAAAAGAAGTAAACTAGAAAGGGAAGAAAAAAACATGATTTAACCTTCTTGTGTGTATAATAAAAGTAAATCAAGGTAAAATGTTACCTTCCGATGAGAAGCCTCACGCACGCCTCCTGGATACAGCAGGACATGGGACTTGGAAGACAGAAGCTTGAATAAGTTAGATGCTGAGACAGGAACTGCCCCCATAATTCTGAATGTGTCATATTGTGACACATCAAGAAACGTTTCCTGTATATTGCCTTTTTTCATAAACAACATTGGATGTGCTATCCCCCTCACTAGGATATTTCTTTCCCGAAAAATATTGGCTATCAAGGGAACCAATTCAAATCCCAGTAACATGTGATAGCCTACTAGCAAGACTGGACCCTCTGAAGGTATTCCAGCAAGGCCCCTCACAATCTTCCCATCCTCTAAAGTTGAGAGCATAACAGGGCTAGTAAAAGCACTAATCCATCTGTGAACGTCAAAAGTGTGAGACAGTAATGCCCAAAATGTGTTTTACCACACCGAATCAATCAGAAAACTCTATAAATAAATTTAAAAAAAAAAAAAAAGATGTCTCCAGGTTTGTCAGTTTTTTTTTTGTGAAGAGTTTGGTAGATTCATATAACAAACAAGACAGAAAGTCTACACGCTTACAGACTTTACAACGCTGAAACCAGAGAGCAAACAAAACTACCAACTAGCACTCCCATTACAAACTAAGCATTAACGGTCTGTTTGGTTCAGAGGATAAAAAACGAGAGGATAGAAAAGATTTTAATTTTCCTCATTTGTGTTTGATTGAGAGTAGAAAGGTAGAAGAATGAAAAACTTTTTTATTTGGTCAAAAAAAATTAGAAAATAAAAAAAATTATAAATTTACTTACATGTCCCCGTAAGATAAACAAAAAGATAACACTTTATATATATATATGAATAAGCAATTTTTTTTTTTTTAAAAAGAACACAAGAAATTTAAGAGCTTAAAATTGTTTTCTAAAAAACCAAGAAAAAAAAAAAAAAGGAGGCCTAAAAAACCAAAACTGGTGAAAAAAAAGAGGAAACAAATAAGGCATAAAAAAAAATTAAAAACAACATATAGGTTGTCAACGTTGGCAGGGACAAAAAAAAAAAAAAAAAAAAAAACTTTGTCACGTTGGAGGCATGGGCATTTTAGTCCAAAATTTTGAGCCCCGCTTTCACTCTTATTTTCTTGTCGTTTTGAGAAGATTGAGTTTTAGTGAGCTTGGAGAGAAAACAACCGGACTGTACCATTTTTCTCTCCCTCTCCCTTTCAACCAAACACCCTTCCTACTCATTTTCTCTCATATTTTCCATTTTTTTTTTCCATCCTCCCTAAAATCATCCCAACCAAACATACCCTGAAGCATCTAAAGCATTTGCTTAAACTAAAGAAAACACTAGAGGTTTGCCAGGTTTGGTGTAAGCATTCTGAAGTTTATGCATATTGATCAGTGCAGTATGCTATAAGATATATAGTCCACTTTCAAAGGCATTCTCCAATCTAATCGCACAGATGCAATGAAAGTTTAAAGCAATCATATCTCTCTATTCTGTTAGCCACCTTTTTATCTAGTTTCATATGCATATTGTTCTATGATAAGTTTTAATGTTTTTAGCAGACAAGATAATACAAACCGTTATCTCTGGCTGACCGGCTGACACGAACAGAAGCACCTACGAGTGTGGTGCGGCAACAGGGCAATTTTTGAAAAAGTAGGACATGAGTGCGGCGGGATACGTTTATTAATTAATTATTAAATATATTTTTATTTTTATTTTCATTATATTGCTAAGTTTTTTTTTTTTTTTTTTTCATGTAATGGTAAATATATGTCAATTTAAGAGTAATAATTAATGAAAAAGTGAATACATAACCATTACAGGATAAATCAACAAAAGAAAAAAGCAATCAACATTTTTTCTTTCAATCAAAAGTAAAACTTATCAAAAAAATAAAAAGCAATCAACAGTTTTTTTTAATTATTAAAATAAGAAAAGAAATCAACATTTTTTTTTTTCAATCAAGAAATCAAAATTGTTGCGAAAATATTGTGCTTATAAGTTATAACATTACTCTTTATATAATAAAACTTTTTAGTTTTAAAATTTTTTATATAAAACATTTATGCACTTACTTGTATGGTTTATTAAGCATACTCATGGGCACTAGCATATCTGTAACACACTACTAAAGAGAGAAAAGATAAGGAGAGAAGGACAGAAACTGCCGGTGGTAAAAAAAAAAAAAATCCGTAGGGGACGTGCGTGCAGCTACATCCAGGCCACACGCCGCGTCCCCAAGCATCCGACACAGGTGCGGCGAACCTGTGCTTCCCAGACACGAACTGACACACCCCATACCCATATATAAGCTATGGATGGACTGGTCAAGTACCAAGAATTTTAACGTGTTATTTCAGAAAGTATCTGGTAGAAAATATGACTTACTTGTTGTCTTCCGCTACTTTTTTGAACTCAGTAGGGGTTGGTAGCATGTAGTCCGAAACATAGTCGAGGTATTTTCCACGGCGATAGAAGCTAGCACCCTTGATGATAGTTACCAAATCAATACCATCTTCCTGCCAAACATGGGCAGTACTTCAAAATGAATCATAAAAATAATCCAAGATTCATGTGATATATCTGAAACTCATAATATTATTATTTGAGAACTATATAATGTATTTATTTATATGAAAAATTCAGTAATTTTGCACATAATATAAGGTTAAAGGATCTGTTTAAAAACAGTAGTTTTATGTCTTGTTCACACAAATGCTGATACATGATAATCAGGCATAAAACATACATCAAACATACATTTTCAGATATGAATACCCCCGCCCTCTCTTTTTTTCTCATCTTCTGTTTGCATAAAAGAAACCTTATTATTTCGAATTGTAAGGAGAGCATTCTAGACTTACTCAAAATTCATATCTAATTTTTGTGTGTTTCCAAGTCATTGACTACGCCAAAATAACAAGGCAAGTTATAAATTCTATTTTATACGTGCACACACGAGAGAGAGAGAGAGAGAGAGAGAGAGAGAGAGAGAATCCTACCAACAAGAGGAAATGACCACTGTTATTGAACTTACGAATCTCACATTTTGGAAGCGCATGACATAGTCTTTCACCTTCTTCTTGACTAGGTAGCAACTGATCCCTTCCACTAAAACAACACACAATGAACTCCACCCAATTATCCTTGAATGTACCACAAGATCAAAACAAGAAAAGCACAACAAGTATACATTGCACAACAATGCCTTTATAATAGAAGAGGAAAACAAGTTGAACAACAAAAACTGCTTATTCCACTGGAAAAGAGTTTGTGGAAACTTGTAGCCTATACTTAGAAGATGCATATGCCATTTACACAAGATATATGATCTCCAAATGACTGGGGCACCCATCGTCTAAAGAAAACTTGTTTTGATAGGCTTCACTTAATTCTATGAAGAAATGACTACAAGAAGACCAGTTACTACTAATACACTATTTGAGGAGTGAATTTTCTAAATGACCTAACTAAATGTTGAATAAAGTTTTTGACTCAGTCAGATGGGACTTTGTTCTTTCAGTGTTGAGGAGTGTTGACTTCGTTGCATTCTCTCTCATCATATTTCACATTCTGTTCTGTGATGTTGGGGAATCACTGTCAATACCACAGCTTAACCACAGGCAAAGAAAGAGTTTCCTTTCTTTGCTAAACATATGTTTGTTTACTTTGTTATTGAAGTAGGTTTTTTTTTTTTTTTTTTTTGGGGGGGGGGGGGGGGGGGGGGGTTTGGATCAAGTAGTAAAAAAAGAAAAACAAATAACAGGAGATTTGGTTTCCAAAATAAGTATTGAACTGGGTTTTCTTATAGAATAGAATAAGAACCTGGAAAGTATCAGCGTTTGAGCTTTTACAGCATGCAGGCGTGAATTGGAGACTGCTGAACCTGATTTAAGCATCTGCAGCTTCCAGCGAAGTGTTTCTCTGGGTAAGATATCAGCCAGAACCTGTGAATCCATTCATCAAAGGATTAAGGACATGCCAGCTATCTCGTGTGAACTCCCCACAGAAGTCAGTAGTTAATATTTTAAAGTCACATAGAATTGCAAGTGATATTAAACTTAGCCAAAGCAATTACAATTTCAGATGGCCCAGATGAGGGCATCTAATCTAGGCATGTAAGTGAAGAGTATCACAATATATTCTTTTAACAGTCCTTGATATATTCAATGATGAAATATATTTAGTCTCATAGGAGTTTCAATCTCTTCTAGACAATAGTTAAATAACATTCAAACTTTAATATAACGCTAGTCTATGAATGTTCTAAAGTTGAACCTTACAGAAAGGTAAGATGAAATTGCATCTAGATCCTGTGATAGCTCTCCAACTGTTTGTTGCAGAGGAAGTCCCTTCACCACACTCTCTATTGCCGTCCTCAAAGGTTGACCTAGATGGATGAAAAATTACTGACAGCAAGGAGATTTATGTATAATATATATAACTACATATATAATACACATTTATTTATTTATGGATGTATGTGGGTATTGAGTCCTTAATTTGCAAATTGTACATTTCTCAGCATTAATAATTTTCACCATGCTTTGGATATGGAAAAGAGATACACTAAATCAGTTCCTGAATAGCAGTTTCAATTAGAAAAGAATTTGGTTTTCTTATTTCAGTTTCAATACGTTCATTTAAAAATAGAAATGCAACAGACTGATAGACCATATATTACATGCTCTCCAATTTTAAAAGAAAAGAAGTTCAGTCCCAGAATTCCGACAGTTTTGTCAGCCGGCCCTCTACACCTTCATTCAGTTAAGTGATATGGGAACAAAAAGCAGGCAAACATCTCCATTTACATCGAAATGGGGACGTGGATAAATGATTTGGGGTTAGAAGTTGACAACCTAGAAATCTGTTATAAGTTTGTACACCAAGGGAGAAAGGACTGGAGAAAATAAAAGAGACCTAGAATATATCGCAAATAAAAGAATTTGGATTTCTTATTTCGGTTTCAATATGTTCATTTGAAAATAGAAATGCAACAAACTGAAACCTATATAACAGAATCACATTATGCCTCTTTTATCTTGGCATCACATGGTCAATCACCTAAGATCAATCAGCAAACTCAACAAATTATAATCATCTCCCAATGGTCACAGTTGTGCGAGGATAACTAAGAATGTTTCCAGAGTCAAATGTTGGTCACTACAAGCTGAAATTCCAAGTATGATTTGAACGACTTCGACATAATCAAGTTATCAGCAGTCTTCATCTAGCTATTGTATAGACTTTCAGCAGTTTTAGGGGCTTTGATGGAGGCAACAGAGAGTTTTCGTTTCTGAGGCATGATCAAAGTTAACCCAAGGTGGAGACTTGTGAGTTGTGACATGGCTCGAATAGAATACTTATTATGTCAGTTAGCTACAGCTTTGTGTTCTCTTCATACTCGAAAACAATTAATTATTTGTGTTTGAGTGGTTTCAGGATGCCACATGCCGAAGTCTAGTTAGCTATATGAGAACCCCTTAATTGTTTGGAGAGGTTGTGCAGTGCAGCAAATAGGGTAGGTAAAAGAAACTTCTCTATTCTTTGTTATTTGTGAAAATGAGCTCATTGGGTGTATTTGGGGTTTGGGTTTTAAAAAAGTACCTCTCTATACTACCTTTGTAACATCCATATTTGCTAGTAAAATTTTCTCCTTATCGCTACCTGTGAATATAGGCCCAATGCTGAACCATCTAAATCTTTGGTGTTCTCTCATGTGTGTGGTTGTGTTTTTTCCAACATTTTATTCATTCCAATTAATCTCTTTCTCAAATCCATAATAAATTTTCACAATCCATATTGTGTTGGAGAGATTTGGGAGGCTCTTTTCCACAACACTTTTGATCACACAAGTTTCTAATCCCAAAGCGAGAAGAAATCTTTTAAGACGAGAGCCTTTCAATTGGCCACACAAGTTCCTACAACCAAGAAGGGTAGGAATCCTTTTCCATCACATGGCTTACTACATATCCAACTGAAAACAGGCTTTATTCCCCCCCTACAGGCTGCGCCCTAGTGCTGAGAATCGAGCCATGGTTCACAAATCTCCACATCGGTGGAAATCAAGCCACAAACACACATGGCTTGCAGATTTGGATGTTGCTCCCAGTCTCCCAAACCCAATAACCTGAGTCTATAATTATTTCTTTTTATCTGATTTGTAAAGAAAAAAAAAATGTAAACCCTTATTTTAGTGGTGAATCTTATATGTAATATCACGTGTTAAATTCATTTTCCTGACACAAAATTTACGTATCACGTGTTAATACGATACCATTCAATGAATATGAACAGGTTTGTAGGCTATGTTAGCTCCAAATGGAAAAAAATATGTATTTCAAGCAACTAGGAAAAAAAAAGAGGAAACAGGAAAAGCAAACCTGTCATCAGACTCAACATGTTAGGAGGGCTAAAAGGGAGTTGGTCGGGAATGAATTCCAATAATGTCATTAATGGCTGTAGTTGAGATCGGCTAATAGACGTAGCTGTGAAAAGAACATTAATTAGGCAATATAAAATAAAAAACAAAAAAAAAAAACAAGTGAATGTCATCTACTAAGAAGCTAATATTCTTGAGTGTTGAAGTGACTTCGAACCGGGGTTTGAAACCAAACTTCTCCTCAGGAGGATAGATGGGGCGATTCAGGTGAGATCCAATGTAGATCCAACTTTCTATTCAATCGTGGGATCCGGGCGGTCCGGGGGGGACCACCACGGCTCCTCTCTTCTCGAGAATCCATACATCCCTTATCAGTATATGGACAGCTCTTTATTTGTATGACTTAGATGTCTCGTATTTCTCGAAAAAGCGATTCGAAAGAGCATTTTTTTTTAAAAAGACCTCTCTATAGTCATAACTCTTTATTCTACCAGCAGAGTTACTCATTTTATGGGGGGAAAAGCTAAAGCTGAAAGCAATGGTTGTTTCAAAGAGACTAAATTCTTACTTGGGTTAGCCAAAATTAGCACAAGATCAATATCAGGATTAGAAGCTGCTACAGCCAGAGCAAGGCATCCTCCAAAAGATTCTCCAACAAGATATATAGGTCTGTTGGGTGAACGGTCGTTCTCTGATCGAATAGTTTTTTCCACCTGCTTCACCAGGTCTAAACCATGAAAATTTACGGTAATTAGATTCAAAATAAGAAAAGAAAGGTTGGTTTTATTCTCAACCAATCTCTTCATGATACGCCATTAGAATTCCCATAGGACAGCTCAGGCACTATGTTTTGATCTCAATATGAGTACCTTAAACCTCAGACCAGAGCAACAGTTGATGTGACAGTTATTGCTACACTATTTATCACCAATGATACACAGACTCTCAAGTATATTGCATGCAGTAACAAAAGGTAGTAAAGAGAGAGAGAGAGAGGACCTGTAAATGGTGTTCGATCCATGACAGGAATGTGCAAGCACCATATCTCAAAAATCCTACATCCAAAGGGGAAAAAACTCATAAATTAGGCAGTGTCATATAATTATAAATTATTAGCTTGTAGCCATTCTTTCTTTCTTCTATGTCTTTATATTTCTCTCTTGATGGCTAGTGGAGAATTCTGTGTATGACAAGTAGCTTTCAAATTCTCCATTACTTCTATTTGATAACTCAAAGAAAAAATGATGGTACTCATTGTTCATAGAATTCAAATCAGGGTGAATACTTACTTTCCAATTCTACGATGATTCTTAATGAGTCCAAGGCCGACGCTAAGAATGCCTGTAAAGTTCCAAAGTAAAAATAGTATACAGTGAGTACTATCCTTCGTCTAGAAGACGAAGGTAGTAATAATAATAACAATAATAGTAACAATAAACTTGATATGGATACAAAGCTTAATAATAAATTTGAGATGCATACGAAAGTGAGCCTGGCACTGTTTTAAGGAGCTGCTAAAAAGCTTAAAGTTTAAAATCTTTAACAGAAAATACAATTAGTTTGGTCCCTAACCTTTTAGTACCGTGTCAATTTAATCTTTACTCTCTACCATTATCTATTAGATAAAAATTGTTGACATAGCAAACAACTAAAATAAAAAATTAGTTTATTGCCACATTTTTAGAAACTAATTTTTTACTTTGGCCGTTAGCTATGTTAGCAATTTTCGGTACTAAATTGACACTGCACCGAAAGGTCATAGACTAAATTGACACAATTGAAATGTTAAGGATCAAATTAAAATATAGTGTAAAGAATAGGAATCAAATACATAGTTTACCCAAAATAATTTCAATGGTGGGCCTAGATTAGAATTGGTAACAATTTGCCACTTATAATTTCCGGTGAAATTATTGTAAAAATATTTTGAACATAGCGTTACTCATCATAAAATGTATAAAAATCAATTAATTTTCGTTAGATTAAATCATATATATCATTTTTATATGACCTTAGCATACATAGTTTAATATAAGAGAAATATGGTAATGAACAAAATGGAAAAAAATTCTTTTGGAGTCAGTTTTCTTATGTTTAAGGATGACATTTTCTATCACAAAATGCAAGTCAACAGAAAATAAGTCCAATAGATTAAATACTAGTTTTTTTTTTTTCCACATATACAGTAATTTCACAACAAATTATAAGTGATGTCACAAATCACAATATATGTGATTCTTGAACTTCAACCATTTAATAAATAAATGTTTGAAATGTATTTTGGTGATTAGTGTCGCATCAATTTTTAAGTTCATGTAGTAAAAATCGTAAATATCCATAGCATTTCTCTTTTGTGATATACCAAAAGAAAATGCGATCAAAACAAAGTGTTAATTGGTACTGTAAGGACCAAAAACGCATAAAATCAGCTTAAAGACTTTGCTGTTCGTTTATTTACTAAAGGTCCAAATACAATACATTTGGTAGAGAGGGTTTAACAACAAAGGTCCCCCTTCCATATCTTCCAGCCCCTATTTATATCATTCATTCCTCTTATCTCAGCCTTACACCTTGCCATCTATCAAGCTTTTCCCCCCGACACCTGTCTGTCGGTAACAGAACAAAGCTCTTACTCTGCGTTACATACTGTTCAGGTCATATCTACATTAATGCAACAGACAAAGTTGGTATTTTCTAATTAATGCGGCCAGAAAGGTTGGTGCCAGACATTTAATGCAATCTTATAGGTTATCCTGCCACATTCAGATATTTGCAATATGTCCCTTATGTCATCAGTGTCCGTGCCACCTCATCTTCGGGTATTGTCAGGTGAAGTTCCTTATTCCTTTATATCCTCTTGCTTGCTACGTGTTAGCCTTCCCTTCCTCGGGTCCTCGGGTCCTCAGGCTCCTGGGTCCTCGGCACCTCACAACAGCCCCTTTAACACTTGAGTTATTAACCATAAATTAATAACTAAGTTTTAACTTCGCCTACACGCTTCTTACCTGTCCCTTTGTTTTCACACGTACAGACGTCTTTTCACTGCCCCATGACCCGCGTCTGGCGCCTCGTATCCCACGATGGAGCATTTATGGAGTCTGGCGTTTCTTTTCCCGCGCACGTTCTACGGCTGGATGGGTAATGTACGGCTTAGATTTCGCTTCCAGTTATGAGCGGGAAAGTTACCGCCCTTATTTTTACCTCATTACTTCTACTTTCTCACCCCTATAAAAGCAAACCTTCAAGCTGGATGCAATTCATTTTGGCATTTTGAAGTATTAAAAGAAGAGTGAGCTCCCGAGGACCAATTTTAAGCGATCTTTAGAGGTGTGTTCATTTTCCTTTTGCTTCTTTCTATTTGCGTGCTTTTCTCCTTTTGTCACGGGGATTAATGGGTAGGTATGCTAAGCTAGTTAACACAGACGAGGCAAAGGCTGCCTTTAAAAACCGATATAGGATCCCCGATGACGTAGACATCATGTATTGTGAGGAAGAAGAGATTCCACTCGTATCTCGCCCACCTGAATCCGTTTTGATTCCCATGATTGCGTTTATCGAGGGGGGCATGGAAATTCCTATGGGTAGAGTAACCAGGGATTTTTTAATAAACTATAGGCTTACCCCCTCGCAGTGTTCCCCAAACGTCCTTAGAATTTTAGGATGCGTAGACGCACTTAACCGAAGGATGGGGACCAATTTGACATGGCAAGATGTAAATTGGGTGTACAACTGCCAAAAAGGGGATAGGACTAAATATTACATGAAATGTAGATTCCCCTCCATTAGGTTGATCTCTTGCTTACCCGATTCAAGTAAAGGGATGGATGAAGATTACCTTGTCATCTCGGGCAATTGGCATGACGGCTTACACTGCCCTACCCGAGAAGGGACGCCAGGTAGTGTTCCCGAGGACTGACCTAGTACTTAGGAATGACCAAATTCTTTTTATGTGTTTTATTCTGCTTAACTTATTCATTCTAACAATTTCATTCCTTATTGCAGACGATTTCCATACCGCTCCGAACTTATCTGCTGTGAACCATGCTGATCTAAACTGGATTCTTTGGTCAGAAATATTTGTACACCGGGACGGACAACTCCGAGCAGCCCACATCATCCTCGGGTACACACCATCTACCAAACGTTTCCAAAGCCCGATGAACGTAATCAAAGTGAAGGATCTACGATTAGCTCAGATTGACGTTGCGGCCCCTGGATTCCTACTGCCCGCACCTCCGCCTGCAGGAACCCAAGACGCACAGCTTCCTACCCCACTTGCCGCCCAATTACTTTATCCTCCTTTGGACCAAGCTGCTAATCTTGTCGCAGAGGAAAGATTTGCCACGCCCGAGCCAGATCCTCCCGAGGTGACCGAGAAGGATTTTGAAGTATTCTACCGCCCAGACGCTCCTTCCAGTTCCCACCTGTCGACCAGCGTAATGGGTTTTCAAGAGAAAGAGCCCGACCTGTTGGCCTTATTGCAGGTGCACGCAGGCGATTCTTCACCGGCGGTGCCGGTCCCTCCTTGTCCGATTACCCCGGCTGTTACTCGTGCACCTTCCTCGGAGGTGGCGGACAAAAAACGAAAAAGATGCCAAAGTAGCAAAAATGTGATAGAAATCGAAGAAGGGGAGAGTCTTGACTCTTCTGCTAAAGATACCAGGGCTGGGAAAGCCCTTTCCAAAAAAGTTGCTCCTATTGGTTCGTCGAAGGACCCCAGTAGTGAGTCTACAAGGAAGGCGTCAGCCTGGCGACCCAACTTCACCCTCAGCTCGGGTCACCCTGTTTTGGATGATGCCAACTTGAGGGATCCGAAGAAGGGAAGCTCGAGCCTGGTGGCCGAATGTTTAGAGAAGGCTCTATGCCTTCCTGAAGATATGGCTGAGTTGCGGTCATTCCGCAAGAGAGAAGTCTTCCTGTCTTTGAAACATGATTTAGCCAAGGTATTTCTTAAATCTTTGCACATTCTGTTTATGAGCTTAACTGTTTGTTATGACTAACTCTGTTAATTCAAATGTCTCATAGGCGGTCCAGGCTTCTTTTATGGCCGAAGAGTGGGTAGACCATTCGCTGGATCTAGCCCGAAAAGCTGAGCATAATGCCGAGGCGGCAGTGAGGGCACAAAAAGAAGCCGAGTTAAATTTAAAAGAAACCCTCACTCGCTTGTCTGAGGTAGAAAAAGCCCATAAAAATGCTGAGGTTGCCTTGCAAAGCTATGAATCGCAAGCAAACCTTGCTCTTGAGGCCCAAAAGCAGGCTCAAAATAGGCTCGCTCTCACTGTTGTTGAGCTTAAGCAAGTGCAAGGGTTGCTTGCCACCAAGGAACAGGAGTAGGCCGCAGCTGAACAAGCAGCATACGATGCTGGAATGAAAAAGGCCTCGGATAGCTTGACCGCCCAACTCAAAGGGGTTGTTAGGGCGTTTTGTTTGGAGGTATGGGGTCATGCTCTGGACGCTGCCGGGGTAGCTGCCGATGCTGAACTCCGGGCTCCAGACAATGTTTACTACCCCGCAGCATTGCGACTAGCTCCTGCTCCCCTCATGCCACCAAGTGAACCTGCTGCGCCCATTCCTGCTCCTGACCCTTCTGATGCGCCCACCACGAAAAACCCTTCTCCCACAGCTCAGCCCGTGGAAGAAGTAATTAAGGGTGATTTGGCTGAAGAGCCAACAAAAAAGAAGAAAAAAGATAAAGAAACAGAGAAAAGAAAAGACAAGCAGCTTGTTGCTTAGTCATTTTTTGTTGTTGTCTTCTTCATTTTTTCTTTTACGGGTGTAAGGGGCTATATGATTGCTCCATTTTTGTAACGAATATTTTCTAAGAAACTAATATTAGCCTTTCTCTCTTTGTTTTTTTTTTTTTTTATGCAACTCTTATTACCATATGTTGCCGTTCAACTGTCACTTTGTACGCATTCAGATAGAAGCTTACACGAATTAAAAATCATAATATCACTTCAAAGTTGTTCATTATTATACTTGTGATTTTAAGAAACACAAAAGGATTAAACTCGGGAACCATAACTTAACTGCGTAACCTTTCATGACGTGTGAGAACTGAAGTATGAAACAAGATTAGCTGAACACACCTAAGGTTTGTTTACACTTATACTTAACTGTTTGAGATACATTAGCCCTTACCTTGTCAGATTTATGACTCTTGAGTTATGGTCCGAGGAGCCAGTTGAAATCAGTTTAACACTTGTGTTTTTACAAGTGATCAACTTCTCTTAGACTTGTGGCCCGAGGAGCCGAACAAGAGCTAAGGTCAGTTTAACACTTATGCCTTTGCAAGTGGTTAATTTCTCTTAGACTTGTGGCCCGAAGAGCCGAACAAGAGCTAAGGTCAGTTTAACACTTATGCCTTTGCAAGTGGTTAATTTCTCTTAGACTTGTGGCCCGAAGAGCCGAACAAGAGCTAAGGTTATTTTCACACTTATGCTTTTGCAAGTGGTTAATTTCTCTTAGACTTGTGGCCCGAGAAGCCAAACAAGAGCTAAGGTCAGTCTAACACTTATGCTTTTGCAAGTGGTTAATTTCTCTTAGACTTGTGGCCCGAGGAGCCGAACAAGAGCTAAGGTCAGTTTAACACTTATGATTTGGTAGATGCAAGATTGATACGCATAACAGCAAGGCGACAACATTCATGGTACAAAAGGAAATTTTCTTAATAATAATAACGTCGTAAGTTATTTACATTCCAAGGACGAGGCACCACCCTCCCGTCTAGATCTTCTAAATGATAAGCCCCTACACCTGCTAATGAAATGATTTTATATGGCCCTTCCCAATTGGGTCCCAACTTTCCCCAAGCAGGACTTCTTGCTGCACCCACTATTTTCCTCAACACCAAATCACCTGGTACTAGGGGCCTGGACCTAACTCCTTTGTCATACGTCTGTTTGAGTTTCTGCCGATAGTTATCCATCTTCACGCTGGCTACTTCTCTTCTTTCCTCAATAGTATTCAAACAATCAAACATCCTATCACGATTATTTGCGTTGTCATACTGGTCAGATTTCAGGGTGGGAAAGCCCGATTCTAATGGTATGATAGCTTCCATACCATACGCCATTGAAAAGGGTGTCTCGCCTGTCGATCTTCGGGGTGTAGTGCGATAGGCCCATAATACATGAGGCAACTCTTCTACCCAGCCTCCTTTAGCGTCATCCAATCGTTTCTTCAACCCTGCCAAGATGACTTTATTTGTTGCTTCGGCCTGACCATTTCCTTGAGGATAGGACGGTGTTGAATATCCATTTCTTATTCCCATTTCTGCACAGTACCGTCGGAAAGCCTTGCTATCAAATTGAAGCCCGTTATCAGAAATCAAGGTGTGAGGGATTCCAAAGCGAGTTATGATGTTTTTCCAGATGAATTTCTTTGCATCCACATCCCTAATGTTGGCTAACGGCTCGGCTTCCACCCACTTCGTGAAGTAATCCGTACCGACAATGAGCCATCTCTTATTACCAATTGCCCGAGGAAAAGGTCCAACAATATCTAAACCCCACTTAGCGAAGGGCCATGGACTGGTCAACGGATTTAAAACACCTCCTGGTTGATGAATGTTTGGCGCAAATCTTTGACATTGATCACATTTCTTGGCATACTCTTGGGAGGTTTTCTGCATGCTCGGCCACCAATACCCTTGAGTCATGGCTCTATGAGCTAATGATCTTCCTCCGGTATGGCTCCCACACACCCCCTCATGCAACTCTTCCAACAAAGGTTCCACGGCTTCAGGATGTACGCAAAGCAGGTACGGCCCTGCATAGGAACGCCTATAGAGCTTCTGCTCTTCCAACAACCAATAACGGGGAGCACTTCTTCGTACCTTCTCGGCCATTGTTCCATCTTCAGGTAGTACTCTGTGCTGCAAGAAAGTTATAATTGGGTCCATCCAGCTTGGGCCCACATGAACGCTGTGAACCCATACCGCCGAGATGCTGGTCAAGCTAGAGGTCAGTAAATCCTCCACCATGACCATACGTGGTAATTTCGAACCCAGTGAAGTGGCTAACATTGCTAATGAGTCAGCATGAGCGTTATGTCCCTTTGGGACTTGTTGTACTTTGAAACTTTCAAACAAACCCAACACCCCTTGGACTCGTTTGAGATAGCTTTTCATTCGTTCATCTTTTGCCTCAAATTCCCCATTAACTTGCCCTACCACTAATCTGGAATCACAATACAACCTCACTACCCTTCCTCCCAAGTGTTTAACCATTTGGGCACCCACCAAGAGAGCCTCGTACTCGGCCTCATTATTAGTGGCTGAGAATCTCAGCCTCAATGATTTTTCAATGACTAGCTTTTCGGGAGAAATTAACACGACCCCAACCCCGGCTCCTTTTCGATTTGATGCCCCATCCGTGTAGACTTCCCAAGGAGTGACGTTTTCCATCCCAATAGTCATTACTGTCATCATGGTATCTTCGTGATTAATCTAACCTTCCGTGAACTCGGCCACGAAGTCGGCAAGGATTTGCCCTTTGATAGCTGTCCGAGGCATATACTTGATATCATAAGCTCCCAGTTTGGTTCCCCACTTTGCTACACGACCCGTGTAGTTCGACTTCCTCATGATAGCTTGCAAAGGCAATTGAGTGAGTATTACTACGGTGTGAGCTTGAAAGTAATGGGGCAATTTCCTTGTTGCATGCACCACGACTAGAAGTGCTTTTTCCAAAAGTAGATATCGATGTTCTACTTCCTGTAAGGACTTGCTGATATAATATATTGGTCTCTGGACCCCATCATCATTCCGTATCAAGACAAGACTTACGGAGTGATTTGTGACAGCTAGGTAAGCATATAACACTTCTTCCTTCTCTGGTCTTGATAATATTGGTGGTCTAGATAGGTATTGCTTTAAGTCCTCAAAAGCCAAGTTGCATTCATTAGTCCACCGGAAATCTTTCCACTTATGCAAAAGGCGATAAAACGGGCGGCACCTATCTGCGGACCGAGATATGAACCTGTTCAAGGCTGCAATCATACCGGCTAACTTCTGCACTTCTTTCGGATTCCGAGGGGAATGCAAGCCTAAGACAGCCTTAATTTGATCGGGATTAACTTCAATTCCCCGATGAGTAATCATGTACCCTAAAAACTTTCCCGAGCCCACTCCAAAGGAACACTTTGATGCATTCAAGCGTAACTTGTGTTTCCTTAAAACTGAGAAAGTCTCATGCAAATCCTTCAAATGATCTTCCGTTTTTTTACTTTTAATTACCATATCATCAATATATGCTTCCATATTACGCCCTAACTGCGAATCGAACATTCTGGTCACCATCCGTTGGTAAGTGGATCCTGCGTTCTTAAGACCAAAGGGCATCTCGATAATGGTAGTTGCCATTAGGGGCGCGAAAAGCCGTCTTCTCCTGATCATTTAATGACAAAGGGATTTGATGATACCCCTGGAATGCGTCCAAGAAGCTCATTCGGGGATGCCCCACAGTCGCATCCACCAGTTGATCAATTCTGGGTATAGGGAAGGGATCCTTGGGACATGCCTTATTCAGATCTGTAAAATCAATACAGACTCTCCATTTCCCATTCTTCTTTTTTACCACGATAGTATTGGCCAGCCACTCAGGATAGAAGATCTCCTTGATTGCACCAGCTTGCTTTAGCTTACTAACCTTCTCTTTAACCGCCTCTGCGTGCTCTTGAGATGCTCGCCGAGGAGGTTGCTGTCTAGGCGTCGCATGGGGGTTAATATTCAAATGGTGGCAGATCACTTCTGGATTAATTCCTGGTACGTCATAAGTCGTCCATGCGAAAACATCAATATTATCCTGCAAGAATTGAACCAACTCCTCTCTTTCCTGTATCGGCAGCTTGGATCCGACTTGAAAATATTTCTCTTTATCTTCCTCAATAAATACCTTGTCTAGCTGCTCGGCAGAGCCCCCATCCTCATCTAGGCCGACTTCCTGAGCAGTCTCCTTTAATTGCTATGATGTCTCAAGAACTTCCGCTTCCAACGATCCTCGGCCTGTTCGAATAGTGGCAGACGTTAGACATTGCCTGGCTACCATTTGACTGCCATGTAGTACTCCCATGTTTCCTCGTATAGGGTACTTCACCATTACGTGTAAAGTAGATGAAACTGCCTCCATTGCATGCAGCCAAGGTCTAGCCAAAATGGCCGTGTACGGGGAGTATGCCGTAACAACTATGAAGTTTACCTGTACTTCGGAACCCTCCACCTGCACAGGCAACCTAATCATCCCTCGTGGGATCACCTGCTTTCCATCAAAACCGACCAACGGATGGTCATATTTTTCCAAATATTTTTCTCTCAATCTTAATCCATTAAATAGGTCCGGATACATAATCTCGGCACCACTTCCATCATCCACCAAGACTCGTTTCACATCATATCCCCCGATACGAACTGTAACCACCAAGGCGTCATCATGGGGTTGAAACGTACCTTCTTTATCCTTATCAGAAAATCCTAATATGGGCGTCGCCGAGAACTTCACTCTTTTATTTGCTTGGTGACTTTCTTCCATGACCTCATTCCCACATCTGTTTTGAACGGTCATGACCCGAGAAGGTTTCCCAAATTCTCCTCTCGGCTGGGTCAAGATGACGTTAATAGTGCCTAGAGATGGTTGAGGGGCATGACCCCAATATTCCGAGTGTCTAGTTGTTCCCTGTTCCCATCCGGCTTTGCCAATAAATGATTGATCTTCCCGGCCTTAATCAATTGATTCAGATGATCGCGCAGTGTCCGGCACTCCTCCATGGTGTGTCCCTTATCCTAATGATAATGGCAGTGGAGATTCTGATTTCTCATAGATGCATCGCCACTCATTTTGTTGGGTGGCCTAAAGTATGGTTCGTGCCGAATCTTCTCCAATATGTGATGCACGGGCTCGTTGAATAAGGAGTTAATTAGAGGCATTTCGGCAGTCATCGGGCGGCTTGAAAAGTTTCGTTTAGGCTGACTATCTTGAAACCCCCCTCCCCGAGGATCTTTCTTCTCCGGATACACTTTCATCTTTCCTTTGCTTTGCAACTAGTCCTCTTCTACCCGTTTATACTTGTCTATCCGGTCCATGAGTTGACGCATATCTACCGCGGCCTTCATCGTCAAGGACTTCCTTAACCCATGCTCCGTGGGAAGGCCCACTTTGAAAGTTCTCACGGCTACGCTCTCCACATCCCCATCAATTTCATTATACATTTCCCAATACCGATCAGAATAGGTTTTGAGTGTTTCACCTTCCCTCATAGTCATAGACAATAGAGCGTCCAAGGGTTTAGGAATCCTCGTACAAGTTATGAACCTAGCTCCAAATGCCCTAGTCAACTCTTCAAAAGACTTCAGAGAACCTTCAGCCAGAGCATCAAACCACCTCATGGCCACAGGCCCCAAACTAGAGGGAAACACTCTGCACATCAACGCCTCATTGTGCGAGTAAACGGCCATCTTTTGACTAAAATGACTAACGTGTTCCACAGGGTCAGTCCTCCCGTTGTACATAGTAAAAATGGGCTGAGAAAACCTACGAAGCAGTTTTGCCCTATTAATCCCGATCATAAAAGGGGATTTGGCGATTTGCCTTAGGGCTTTACCCATTGCATCGCTTCCATCATCATGATATATCCCATCGGTAGTTGGCCTCCCCATCTCCCTCTCCTTCTTTGCCCTATCACCCGAAGATACGCTGACACGGGTTGCACTTCGAGTAGGTTCAAACACTGGGGGCTCATTTCCTCCAAGGTTTGCTTCCGAACTATCACTGGAATCACAAGCATGACTCTTACGTTTCTGTTTTCTACTATCCACACGCTTGCGCAAGTAAGCTATCTCAGATTGCATTTGTTGCAACACCTCATCGCGAGACATGTGCCCCTCAGTTGGTGATCGCTGTTCAGCCCCCCGTCTGCTATCATGTGCTTCCACCACCGCTGAGATATGTCCCTTCCCTTTTCCTTGCTGGAAAATTGCAGTTACATCCCTGCTTCGTGAATTCACTGATTCCTCCCCTTCTAGATACGCCTCAGCCATATATGCCTAAATAGAATGTATTACGTTGTTGTTCCCACAGACGGTGCCAATTGTAAGGACCAAAAACGCATAAAATCAGCTTAAAGACTTCGCTGTTCATTTATTCACTAAAGGTCCAAATACAATACATTTGGTAGAGAGGGTTCAACAACAAAAGTCCCCCTTCCATATCTTCCAGCCCCTATTTATATCATTCATTCCTCTTATCTCAGCCTTACACATTGCCATCTATCAAGCTTTTCCCCCCGACACCTGTCTATCGGTAACAGAACAAAGCTCTTACTCTGCGTTACATACTGTTCAGGTCATATCTACATTAATGCAACGGACACAGTTGGTATTTTCTAATTAATGCGGCCAGAAAGGTTGGTGCCAGACATTTAATGCAATCTTATAGGTTATCCTGCCACATTCAGATATTTGCAATATGTCCCTTATGTCATCAGTGTCCGTGCCACCTCATCTTCGGGTATTGTCAGGTGAAGTTCCTTATTCCTTTATATCCTCTTGCTTGCTACGTGTTAGCCTTCCCTTCCTCGGGTCCTCGGGCTCCTGGGTCCTCGGCACCTCACAGGTACTTTAAAAGAGCAGGGAAGGTTTACCAATTTAAATTTTTAAACAACAGATTCTAAATAAAATGGGCATTTGGCTAAAGAGTTGCGGTCCAAAATAAATTATAAGAATTTAATCATAGTATATATATATATATCCACGCCCACTATGTTAAGAGGATCATTTCTCTAAAAAAAAAAAAGTTAAAGAGGATCATGACTTACGACATTAATGAACCTCGAATTGGACCGTGCATAATGATGGAGTCAAAATTTTATCAGACTATGATTTTTGAATGGAGTTTATATCTAGGTTTTAAAAACCAAACCGGCAGGTCTGACCGGTTTAACCAGGATCCGGCCTTCAATCCGGTCCGGTTATGGGCAAAAACCAAAAATGACTTAAAAACTGGAAAAATTCAGAACCGATTGATTCAACCTGAAAACAGGAACCAGCGTGGTCGAACTAGTTAATGGCTGGTTGGGTTGAAAACTTAGAACTACAATGTTTTTTGACTTTTTCCCAGCCTAAAACTACGTCGTTTTGGATAGGAACCTAAAAACTAACCTAAAAACATAATATTTAAGTTTATTATGTTAAGGATGATTGTTTTGTAATGTTATTGTAGGGGTATTGGGCCCAGTAATTTATTAAGGATGGCCCAACGAAGTCTTTTGGGCTAGAAACCCAAATCCGAAAACATCAAAATGATCATGGAGTATCTAAATGTCCAAATACGTCCGAGGAGTAGATTTGTCCTCGGATTGTTAAGCCGAGGACATAGGAAGAGAAGTTTAGTGTCCCCGGGTTATGTTATAAAGAATCCTACGACTATGGGAATACACTGTACACGTGGAGGACAATAGAAAGAGCGGTGGAATGTCTAAAGTAAAGCTGCTACCACCGCCCATACATTAAAAGCTCTGCAATTGATACGCTGACTGGATAGATGGAAGGATGGGACCTGAGCATGGAGCTTGGAACTTGGTCCCTAATCCCAGCGGGCTTTAGGGAAGAATGGATGGGACAAGTATCCGAAATCAGGATTGCAACCATAAAGTGGAAGATGATGAAGAGAAGAGAGAGGAGTATAAATAGAAGGGGAGACATACGAAGAAGGGAGAGGCTTTTTGAGGAAGAAAAAGAGTCAATAGTAGATGATAATCAATATTTGTATCCAAACTCAAGGAAATACTATTATAAACTATCCTCGGATTTCGTCCGAGGAGGAATTCTCAGTCTGACTTTTGCAAACAATTCTTTAATTTGTCCCATTGGGCCCAAAGCCCGTCCTTTCCCTGATTGTCTAAACCATCCTTGAAATCTAGATTACAAACCCATCCTCTACAAATTTATTGTAAAGAAAGGCCTTTCAAGCCCATATCCCTCCAGTCATAATTTGGGAATTTGAATTGTGTCCTTACAGTTATTATGTTAAATTCTTTACAAAGATGTTATATATTGTATTTTCTTTAAGAAAACATATTTATTACTGTTGGTTTGTTAGTTTTAGTATATTAAAAAATTATTAATTATTTATCTAATTTAAATAAATAATAATTAAATTATTTATGACGTTACCAGTTCGACCATCGGTTGGACTCCGATCCGATCAGAAAACTGGTAATTAGTTCATTTTTTGGTTTTCTCACCGTACAGGTTTTTAAAACCTTGGTTTATATCGATTTGTTTCTCATAAATAAATAATTTATCCTTGGGAGCCAAACAAAAATTTAAAATTTGATGAATGACTAATTGTTTTATATGCTATGTTCCTACTGTATATAATCATAGCATCCAACTTTACTGTGGCAATCTAGTCAATTACTCATTGCACACATCACTCATATATGCATTGGTCCATCATATTTAGGTTAATACCATAGGTTGAAACTTTCCTAAAAAAAAAAACAAAAACAAAAACAAAACAAAACATGCACGGGCTGCAACTAATAGCATTGACGTTTTTTATTATTATAAATTTTGGTTCTATGTCAAGAATATTATAAATAGCAATTCTTTAATAGGTGATACTTTTTTTTTTTTTTTCCTTCTTGAGATATTTTCAACCTATAGCAGTTTTGATTTTCTTAATATTATCATGCCAATATATCAATTAGTTTTTGGTGTAGATGGGAATTGAATCACAGATCTCTTATTCAACCATCAGCAACTTATTGAATTCCAAACATGGATTATTACAAAAACTTTTAGCCAATCAGAATCACACACATACAGAAAATTTTTACTCCAAAGTATTCTAATGGTTTGTAACCGAAAATCTAATCAGAAAGAGAAACTGAAAAGGTTTTTTGCGAGGTCTTCTCCACAAGTGACAATCTCCATCCCAATAAACACGTTCACGTGCACCTTGGTTTTTTTTTGGTGGTAAATTACAAATTGCATCTTTTTATTTTATCTAAAATTGATTTAAGTTTTATAACTTTTATTCATTTTCAATAGTCCTTCCATTTCCACCTGAGAGGCTGCCATGAGTGATCCAAAAGAACATAGTTTTAGTATTTTTTTTTTTTTTAATTTCCAAAACGATGTCAAAAGTTGAATAAAGGTAATAAAACTAAATTATTGAATTATTTTTAATATTTTTTAAAAACATATTGAATACATCAAAAACTACCGTACCTGCAAAGTATATTTTTAAAAATATATATATACTTGCCCTTTGTTTTAATATTTTTTAAAAATAAATAAGGAATTTTAATTATTTTTGAAACTACCAAATATAAAAGACTACAAAGTATAAACTTCATATTACTACATCCAACTCTAACCCAAATTTATATAAAATATAAAAATAAATATAGTGAAAAAATATACTTTCGTTTATCCTAAACCACAAACGATAAAAAAATAATTTATTATTGGTATATTGACGTGAAGTATGTCACTGAAATTTTCACAATTCCTCTTATGTTTTGTTTTTTAGTGAATAAGATGTACACAAGGAGGTGATTTTACATGCACCGAATAGTATACTTTATAAATTTTCTTTTTCTCATAAATGATGGGTAATTATTAAATATTTTGAGAGTATTATAAATATTTATTCTTTTCTCTTATATAATTGTGAGTTTCACTAATTAAATTTATTATAAAACTTACTATTTATGTAAGAAAAAAAAATACATATTTATAATACTTAAAAAATATTCAATAATTTTTCGTAAATGAGGAGGGGCACTCATTACAATAAAAATGCATTAAAAACTGTACAGAAAGTGACAGTAAAAATAAATAATTAAAAAAAACCGTAGTAATACACTAATACTTTATGCACACTCTCATATGAGGCGGACCCCACTCTTGAGACTCACCCCATGGGACCATGACTAACCCAATTGTCACCGGACTCACTCATACAGTCCCACCCGTGCAAAAGTTTGTTATGAACAAAAAATGAATCTTGGAAAATGTTTTCTTGAGAAAGAAAAAGTAATACTGTTCCACAGTAAACCAATGGTGGCCATACTAGAGTTTTTAAGGGTTCGTTTGGTGGGAAAGTTTGAGTAATATTGTTTGGGTATTTTTGATATATGTGTGTGTGAAAAATAGGTAAAAATGTGTGTAATGTTATTTAAAATGTAAAAATGTGTATTAGAACTAAGCTACCAAACATGACCTAAATATTTTTCATCAAATTATTGCTTGGTGATTACCAAAAGGTCATAAACCAAAAGCGTGGACAGAAAATCTACGAAAAGGGAAATCATATCAATAATAGTAATAAAGAAAAATGTTAACGGGTGCTTTTAGGGTAATAATTAACAATCTATTTAAAGAAAGTTTTTATGAAAAAAAAACAGTAATTAATATTTTGATAATTTTTTTCATGATGTCAAAATTTTCTTAAAATTGATTGTTAATCATTACCTTAAGGACATTTGTTAGCACGATCCATTAATAAAAAACGAGTACTCAATATCACATCATTAAAATAATTTCTTACAAATGAGTTCCTGTGGCCCTGTAATAAGTAATAACACTAACGTGTGCAATTAAGTTTTTGTTGAAATTTAAAATTTTATTTATTTACTAAAAATTAATAAAAATCAATTATATACACAAACAAATAAGTTAATACAAAAGCTCCAAAAAATTATTAGTTGAGACAACAATAATCAAATTTTACGACAAAATAGGGAAAATGGAAATGTTCAGTTTTGAGTAAAAAAATAAAAAAAATGATATGCCCATAACATTCTCACAATATTTTTACAACAAATTTTAAATGGCAAGTTGTTACCAGTTGTTATTCTTGAAGTAAAAAAGTAACCTTAATGTTAGGTTCAAATTTTAACCAATAACAACTAACCACCTGTAATTTGTTGTAAAAATATTGTAATTGTAGTATTTCTAAAAAAAATTATCAGTATCATCTATACTACTACTATTTAAGGACTTCCCTTATTTAGACTGAATTTTTTTTTTTGCCTAAAACACCGTTACATTCCTATATTTAAATAAAAACAAAACTAAAGAACAATTTAATAAAAATATAACTTAACTTTTACTAAAATATTACTTAAAAAATAGGGTCCTCTCTTATTAATTTTTAAATTTATTTATACACCTATCAATTAAATTCAAAATAAAAATGATGAGCATAAAATAAAAAACATAGATTTTTTTTTTTTTTGGGCTAGTAACACTAAAAAAGAAAGTCTCATGAATCGCGAGCTCATGATGAGGCTAGTAAATTCATAAGCAAAAATGGAAAGAGTGAGAAGCGAGAGATGACCTGGCAAAAAGAGAAGCAGAGGAGAGTTCTTCAACGGAGGACCACTCTCCAAAGGCGTGAACCACCGCGGCGGACCACCGTCCGATCTGCTTATCAACTCCTTTGATCGCTCAAAGTATTCCCTCCACACTCTCCCATTCTGCTCCACCTCATCAACACTTGCCGCTACTTCTGCCTCTCCTAATTCCTCACTTTTTTCCGAAAAACGACGCGTCGTCGTCGGAGTAGCTGTCGTCGTTGGCGTTTGCGTTTGCGTTTGCTCGGTGGAAACAGCAAGTCGCCGAAAGGAAATCGAATTTGACTTGCTAAACTTCCAGACCAGTGGAGTAAAATCCCGGTGGATTACCGGCGATAAACTGGAGGGAAAAATGGAAAATCCGGTGACCGCCATGGCAATGCTAGTAAACTCTCTGCTGCTGCACGGAAACACTACAGAGAGAGAGAGAGAGAGAGAGAGAGAGAGGGAGAGCTAGGCTTGCGGTCCTCTGGGCTCAGAGTCAGAGATGTAAAAAGGCCTCTCAAAATCTGAAAGAATTAAAATAATAAAGATACTATGCAAATAATACAGTAGTGACAGGAACAGGCTGAGCTGTGATAAATAATAGCCTATTTGACAGATAAGTTTTAGTAATATTTTTTACATTTTAAATAATATTACACACATTTTTATATACTTTTTTATTCACACATATATAAAAAATACTGAAAGAACATAATTCAAACTACTCATCTAAATAACTCCTAAATAGTTAGTGGTAAGAAAGAGAGAGAGGTGGAAGGGCAAACGTTTCATAGTTATGAGTAATGAAGGGTGGAGCGAAACGTTTCATTTATATATATATATATATATATTTTTTTTTTTTTTTTGTGGGCTCCATTCATTTTTATATGTTTGATTGTTTATACGCATCACTACTCAATTTTATGGAGCAACCACGCTTCCGACACTCTTTGTATTTTGTTAGGGGAGACATTAACCATTTATTTTTAAAAAGTTTTTAATGAGAATTAAAAAATTTGTCAAAAAAATTATTTACTTTTTTGTTTTTCATTAAAATTTTCTTAAAACCTCATATTTTATCATACAAATTTTTTTTTTCACAATTATCTATTATGACAGGCTGAGATTGATTGTCTATCATTTTCACATTAACTCTTTTTTTTTTTCGCCACTCATTACCTATGACTTGGTAAGTTGACATATAATTGAGATGTATAATAAAATGAGTGTTAGTGGTAGACTAGATGGATTTGATGTTCAATAAGTCTAGGAGTCACATATCTTATAGCAAACTTTACAAATTTCTAGCTAGTAAGTTGTTGATACAAATAATAAAGTGATTTCAATGGTAGAGCATATGATAATTAATACTAGAATGTCAGTTGTGAAATTTATTATCAAAAAATTGTTTTTGTAGCATTGCGCATATAATGTTATTCCAATCACAATACTGTATATCAATAATTGTAAAAATATTATATAAATTTTTTATATTTCTAGTGTGAGGGCAAGATTTTCTTGTAGCCCATGGCCCACTCGAAACAGTGGCTGTATCAAGTCAATCCAAGCCCAAAACAAAGAATATGTAAATAGAGAACAACACAACAGAGAATTGGCCCATTCTGAGGGTCGGATAGGGAAGAAAACAAGCAAAATCTAAGATTAAGTGAATCAATCACATTCTTTAAAGAAGTCCCGAGGAGACTAAGTTACAATCAAATAGCAGTGCTCATTACATTACTTTCACCACGCTCTTCCTGCTTTTCTCTCTTTTTTCCTCCCTCTCTACTACACTTGATCCTCTTCGACCTGCTTATATTTATCTATGCGATCCATAAGCTGGCACATATTTGAAGCGGTTTTCATTATCAATGACTTCCTCAGATCATGCTCAGCAGGGAGCCCCACCTTGAAGGTCCTTACAGCTACATCCTCAAAATCACTATCTATCTCATTGTAAGTTTCCCAATATCTATCCGAATAAGTCTTGAGTGTCTCCCATTTCCTCATCGCCATAGATAGTAACGAATCTAATGGTTTGGGGACTTTGCTGCACGTTATGAATCTAGCCCCAAATGCCCTCGCCAGTTCCTCTGTTAAGGGCATATTTTATGTAGTTGGCTAATTCTTTGACAAAACGTATTTTACTTGTAATTGGGCAGATCTAGAATGTGTTTAATACTTCAAGAAACATGTTGTTCAAGTTTAGTATTAAAGCCATGAAGATTGGACCAAGAAACAAGTGAAGAAAAGGCGTTCACTAAAGCTTGACAGATAGCTCGACACATGCGAACAGATAGCTCGACAGCTGCTCGACAGATAGCTATCTATCGAGGTTTAATGAGGCTCGACAAATACTATCTATCGAGGTATCTATCGAGATTACGAAAATCAAAATTTTCAGATTTGATTTTCGGCTTATGCTTTTGTATTTGTGTAGGGTTTCTTTTCTCACAACCCTAGACATATATAAGGCTTATTTTAAAGGTCGTCACATAAGATAATACAATGAGAACATATGCAAAAGGTGATCGAAACCTTATTCTCTCTAAAAGAAGCTACTACGTCTTTACGTCTTAGGGTTTTGTAACCAAGTGCTTCTTGATCTTCATTGTTGATGAAGTGAAGAACTTTGCAGCCAACATTCTTCTTCTTCAAGTTGGTGAGTGAGTCACGTACTAGGATTCGTGCAAAGGAGTTAGTCACGTACTGGAATTCGTGCAAAGGAGTTAGTCACGTACTGGGATCCGTGCATTAAAGGGTGATGTTCATATATTGAAGAGTTCAGAGATATTGAAGAGTTCAGAGGTTTTGAAGCGGTAAAAGGTTTCTGCTGTGAGTTTATTTATGGGGATTGTAGAGTCTAGGGACAAAGGTTTTGTACTAGATCTGAAACTTCTCTTTACTATAGTGAATTGTTTTTCGGGAAGGTTTCCCCCAGGTTTTTTACTGTGAAACTAGTTGGTTTCATTGGTTTTCCTAGGTCATCATATCTTGTCTTATTTACTTTTCCGCTGCATATGATTTTGACATGATATTGATGTTTGTTTGTTTGAACAAGTTTTATTCATAATAAATCTAATTAACAACTTGGGTTTAAAACTTGTTAATTCTATCAACTGGGATCTAAATTTTTCAACATTCTCAAAAGACCTAATGATCCCTCCCCTAACACGTCAAACCAACGCATAGCCACCGGACCCAGGCTGAATGGAAAATCTTTGCACATCAAAGCCTCATTGCCCAAGTGAACTACCATCTTTTGGTTAAAGTGGCTAATATGCTCCACAGGATCAGTCCTCCCGTTGTACATAGTGAATGTTGGCTGAGGAAAACAATGAGGGAGCTTGGCCTTGTTAATCCTCCTAATGAAAGGTGACTTGGAAATTTGCCTTAGGGCCTTATTCATTGGATCATTCCCTGTGCCTTGGTGAGAAGGTCCCTCCCCAAGTTTGCCACCATTTTTTTCCTTCCTATTCTTACGAGAAGAAATAGGAAAGGATTTGCTAGAGGGAATCCTGGACCTATGACAATAAGTTCAATCCCTACTAACTTTGGAGCCATCACTAGATGAGGGAGAAAGACTCCTCTTGTCATGCTCCCTACATTTCAACTTCCTTCACGAGTGATCTATCTCTAGCTGCAGCTTGCATGTCTCCTGATCATGAGAAATGTGACGTTTAGTCTTTGAATGGCTCCGCTCAGTGTGATAAGACTCCACCACCACACTTGGGATGCGCAGCCTATCTCCCCTTTGCTCCATGTTAACAAATTGGTTCTCCCTTTGCGAACCAACTGACTCCTCCAATCTTGGCCTATGCTAGTCATGTACTCTCAGGATGAATCCACCAGGCTAAGTTGTTCCCACAGACGGCGCCAATTCTCTGTTGTGTTGTTCCCTTTTTACAAATTCTTTGTTTTGGGCCTGGATTGACTTGATACAGCCACTGTTCCGAGTGGGCCGTGGGCTGCAGGAAAATCTTGCCCTCACATTTAGTATTATTCTATTCTTTTTTATTATCGTGACAATTTTTATTAATAATTTAGATTATAAGAGCATCCACAGCAGATGTGCCAAATGCCAAATATTTGGCACATTTGGCACACTAAACACCAAAAAACCCTCTTTATCAGATGTGTTAAATGTGTCAAATTTTTGGAACATGCTACAGTACCCTCACAATTTGGCACGGTATAGACAAACAATGACAAAATATATATTGTTATTTTATTCTCGTTTTCTTTCTGCTCATCACAGATATCTCTCTCTCTCTCCGTCTTCTCATCTTTGTCTTCTCTATTCGTCTTCCACAGCACATCGATCACCAAAGGCCACCACTTGACGCCGCCGATCTCACCAAAGACCACCACTCGACGCCGTCGACCATCTGTCTTCTCTATTCCGCTTCGGGTTCTTTTTTTTTTTTTTCCTTTTTTCTTTTTTCTGTTCACATTTTTTGGCTGTGGTTTGATGGGTGTGTTGGGCAATGGGTGGGTTCGGGTTATGGGTTATGGCGGTGGGTGGGTTGAGATGGTGATGGGCGGATCAGTGGTGGTGGGTGGGTCGGCTGGTGATGGGCGAATCGGTGGTGGTGCCGATCTCTGTTTTGATTTGTTTTTGTTTTTGTTTTTTTGTTTTGGTGGTTGTGATTTGATGGTGGATTCGGCGACGGTGGTTGAGGGTTGATTTTGGTGGTTGTGTTTTTTTTTTTGGTGATTGTGGCCACAACAATTTTTCTGGTTGTTGTTGTAGTTGCTGCTGTTGGTGTTGATGATGATGATGGGGGAGAAATTTAATATATTATTTTAATGTGTTGTAAATATTATTTTAATGTATAGAATTGAAGAATAAAACATCTGATAAATGAGATGTTGTAAAATGACGTGGTAAAATAATAAAGTAGGTTTTTGGTGTGTCAAAATGACATTTTTTTTTGCAACATCTGCTATGGATGCTCTTAGTATGTTAACTATCTTCTTCAAATAAATATTTGAGTAAAATATTAAATTTAATGTTAATTTTACTAGAACAGAAAATGTTTTAATCTTATAATATGTAAATATTACACAAATATAAGGAAATGTATGGATTATTTTGTATTATTGATCAAGTAATGCTATAGATACAACAATATTTAAGAAGTCCAGCTCTAGGTCATTTTAGATGAAGACCTCGTGATTCAAGCCTCCCAATCCTGTCTATCTGATTATTAAAATAAATAATAAGAGAGCATGTCTATCTAGTTAAAATATTAAAATATACAGCATGTTGCTTTCCTTGGTTAAAAGCTTAAAATAGATCAGAGTCAAATTTTTATCGAGCATAAAAAAGTAAGAAATTTTAAATAATGAAAAAGAAGATATGCAATATGCGTTACACAGTTTTCCATAGCTTATTTATTTATTTATAGAGGAGAAATTGATTATCTAAACTTATATCTATCTTTTATTTATTTATATTATATAAAGAGATGGTAAGTCTTTGATAGTTGAATAAAAGATCTGAAATGCAATATCAGTCTATACCAAAAATTGATTGATACTTTAGTTTAATAATAAAGAGTTTTTCTCAACAAAAAAAAAATAATAATAATAATAATAATAATAATAATAATAATAATAAATAGCTATTATCAGGAGCGAATGTCATAATTTAACACTCTCTTAAAAAAATAATTGATATTTTATTTTATTTTTGAATAAAATAGCTATGATTGATTATCGTGGAACAGCATGGCTAGAGTCTTCACAAAATTATACTATCCAACCCTTTTAAAAAAATGAATCTTCTCCTTGGCTCAAGGCGTAGTTTATGTCCTGTCACATTGTGACTTTCTTAATGGAATTATTTCGTTAAAAAAAGGATTCTTACCCAAATTATGGATGAAATTTTTTAGAAATTTGTATAAATAATTATGAATCTACCAGAAAGAAATATTTTATTAGAGGAAGTATTAGTGCGAAAGGGCAAGAAACTTTTACATTACATTTATAAAACCTCAAAAGGGTGTCATTTTGTGAGATCCCAGGAGAGAGAAGTACATTGTAGCCAAAATTCTTACCAAAAAGAAGCCCTAGCCAATCACAATATCATATTGAAAATACTGAAATTTATAGTGTAAACTAAGTCAATGCCTGTGGGTTCTAATTAGCTCAATTGGTAAAGTCTCTGATGGTTGTATAAGAGACCTGGGGTTCAATCCCCGCCTACACCAAAAATTGATTGGTGTCTTGGTCTGATGATAAAGAGCTATTATCAAGAACGGACGCCATAAGTTGAAACTCTTTTAAAAAATAAAGAAAAAAGTCAATGCCTCTATTTTTCCTCCCCCCCCCCCCCCAAAAAGTCAATGCCTCTATTTGTTTTATTATATAAGTTGATAATTATAAGAAGATATGAGGTATTTGAATCTTGGATGTCTTCATTGAAAATACTATAAAATGTCAGTTGAGTTATAAAACTTTTAGCGTCCGTTTAATCGGAGAGATGGAAAAGTTGGAAGATTAAAAATGAAGAGGGGGTGGAAAAGTGGGAGGATATAAAAGATTTTAGTTTCCCTCATTTGTGTTTGGATGGTGGAATGGAAAAGTGGAGGGATGAAAAACTTTTTTGTTTGGTTGAAAAGAAAATTGAGATGATAAAAAATGTAGTTTATATAAACTTACTCTTATACTCTTATCTATATATATTATAATACCGAAGCTTTTGATTTTTTTTTTTTTTTGACATTCTAATATTGTGCCATATCAGATTTGTTGGCTTTACAATTTTACATATCAGCACTTATTTTTTTAAGGCATAAATGCACTTTTAATCCCTACATTTTTCACTTTTTTCATTTTGGTTCCTACATTTTATTTTTACCACTTTTAGTCCCTAAATCAATTGACGCCTGATATTTAGATCCTTTTCGTCACCCAACTAATAGCAAAAGCTGACGTGGCTGACGATGGAATAAAAAAAATAATATAATCACACACATTAATTAATTAAATTAAAAACAAATATTAAAAAAAAAACTCATTAGTTTTTTAGAAGAACATGAAGATCACAAGAACTCGAACCCAGATCAAAGAACTCAAGAACACAAAAAATATCTAGGCATTCAATATCTTTCCCATAAAATTTCTTTCAAACCAAATAAAAAAAAATTCACATCTAAAAAGCCAATGCATCATAATATTTTCTTTCCACCCAAAACCATAAATTTTCTTATAAACAACACACGCGCACAAACCCAGCCAATTCGGCTCGCAATAACAACAAATCCAACCAAACTCATAAATTTTTCTTGAACAATAATCAACATTTTCCCCAGAAAATCTAGATTTTCTTTCAAACTAAACACTAAAATAACTCACATTTAACAAACAAACATAAACACAAACCTAGCCAACAAACTTAAACACAAAATTTTCTTTCCACTCGAACCCAAATCCAGAAATTTTCTCTCTACCCAAACACAAAAAAATCTAGCCACCACCTCCACCAATCAAACCCAGCCAACAAACATAAACACATACCTAACCAACAGACTTAAACATAAACCCAAAAATTTTCTTTCCACCTGAACCCAAACCCAAAAATTTTCTTTCTACCCAAACACAGAAAAATCTAGCCACCACCTCCACCGATCAAACCCACCACCACAACACTTATCAAACAATCAAGAGAGAGAGAGAGAGTCAGGTTTATATAAAGAGAAAGTCAGATCCCCAGACAATTGCCTCACTTTGACTTGGTCTCGACTCGCACCCAGCAAAGTCGTGGTCAAACCTGGGAGTCAAGCTCTGGCGTCGACTCGAGAACGGTCTTGTCATGGAGAAGCTTAAGGTTGTCATCACCCTTGCCGAGGGAGTGAGATCGAGAGGTAAAGATAGAGGTTTGGAGAGATTTGATGGGGACTGTGGAATAGCTCAGAGAGAGGAGAAGATAAATTTTTTTTTTTTGGATAAGTGGAGAAGAGAAATTGGTTTATAAGGATTTGTTTGGTTTTAGTTAGGAATTGTAATTGGAAATGGAATTGGAAGAAAGAGATAGTTTGAACATGTTTCCAACTAAAGATTGGGGAAAAAACATGTTTTTATGAATATTCTAATGAAAAAGAAAATTTTCCAAATATTTTGTTTTTTAACTTTGTTCAAGATACTTTTTAGATCTTAATTTTAGTGATTTTTGGGTTTTAATTCTGTTTTTTTATTTAATTAAAATTAATAAATAATTTTTAAAATTTATATGCTGACGTGGCATTATATTTTGTGTAATTATATTATTTTTTTATTCACTGTCAACCAAATTAGCTTTTGCTGTTAGTTGGGTGACGGAAATGACTTAAATGTCAAGCGTTAATTGATTTAGGGAATAAAAGTGGTAAAAATAAAATGTAGGGACCAAAATAGAAAAAATGCAAAATATAGGGACTAAAAGTGCATTTACGCCTTTTTTTAATTAATTTTTTGGTTCAACTTTTACTGGATATCTCTTCAACTCCCCACTCGATAAGAGCTTCTTCTTCTTGCTTCAACTTTTAGACATACGTTGGAAACTATCATTACATGCCTTTGACTTTTTTTTTTTTTTGACATTCTAATATTGTGCCACATCAGATTTGTCGGCTTCACAATTTACACTTCAACACTTATTTTTTAATTAATTTTTTAGTTCAACTTTTACCGAATATCTCTCCAACTCCCTACTCAATAAGAGCTTCTTCTTCTTGCTCCAACTTATAGGCATACGTTGGAAACTATTACTACATACATTTGAAACTATCGCTGCATAAACTAAACAGACTACTCCTCTAACCAATCACTCAAGAGTTGACCAAACTTTTGCAAGTTAAATTTGGCCTTATGCAAGCGTTGGAACACTTGCACTACATAAGTTTCAAAGTTGCATTAAAAACACCAGTATCCCCATGGCAATTGCAATGGACGCAGCCATGAGAAATGAGGCTACTAAAATTGGGACCCTTAGTTGCCTTCGTGTGGACCCCACAATTATATGACCTGATGATGCATGAATCGTCAGTCCTGTAGGTTCGTCCAGATGATGTCGAATCCTCGTCACTATCCCTGCGAACGTAGAACAAAAGGTCTCCTAGGGTGGTCATCGGTGTGGTGCCTGCCACAATGCCTCCGATGCCAAAGTTAGTATGCAGAAGACTTTTCAGAGAAATAAGAAAGTTCTAAATATCAAAGTTATATGTCTAAGAGTATTTTTAAGGTCAGTATTTTGTACCTCGTTTGCCTCTGATCGGCGTGTATATATAGGTTCATAGTTTCTAGCAGTTGGGGCCTTAATTGTGGTTTTAATACTCTTTACGTAACGCCCCAGGGCTCATTAACGCGGGCTTTGATGTTCCTCCAACGGTCTGACAGCTAATTAGTAACTATCTGAAGCATTGACTCCCCTTATTAATGATTTGCTTGCCTTCGTTTGTGTTGCGCCAAGGTGGACGAGTGTATATGATAAGGTTGTCCAGGAAAGGAGAGTTTGTCGGTCCCATCAGCTGCCCCCCAGGTTCTGTGGTTGTTGTGGCATGTCATGACGACCACTAGAAGATGAAAAGTTTTTTGCCCAAACATGTCTCTTAGGGTACCGTTCTACATTTGATGCATAGTGGCGGCGCCACTCGCATCGTGGCCACATGGCATATTCTGTTCAGTGGAGTTAATGCCCCATTTGTGTGACTCTTGGGTTTCCCGCTGAATTTCAGTTTTTTGTGCCTAGCTTTTTAAACTTCCTCTCTTTCTTCTTCCCCCTTCATTTTTTCCAAATCTTTCTCAATCATTGCTCTGTGCTTCTTCTTCTCCAATCCACTCTGCGATTTTCTTCGAGCTTTTGCATTCTGTGGTTGCTTCCTTTGAGGTATGTCTCTCTTTTCCTTTTTCTTTTGCTTTTTATGGTGTAGGTAGATTGTGCTGGCTTCTTATTCCCCTTCCCCCCTTTTTTTACTTGCTTTTAGGATTATCCTCCCTCTTCTTTCTTTGTTTTTTTTTGGGTTTCCATGGTTAGTAGCTCTGAGGTTTGGATAGCTTGCCCTTCAATTTCATTCCTTTTTGTGCGTTTTGGGGGATCTTTAGGTGTTTTCCCGTACCTTGAAAATTTTGTCTCTGAGGGTAGTAGTTTAAGCGTAGTATTGGCTGATTTGCTCCCCTTGCTCTGTCAGTCAATTGATTGGTACGAGGGTTTAGCGAGGGAGCGAGGAGTAATGTCTGAGGTGAGATCCAGTGAGCTCGAGATAGGGTTGTCATTTAGCGACGATCCTGTGGAGATTGAGGGGGATACTGCTGCCTTAGTCCCTTAGGTGGTTAGGGCTTTCTTTGCCCTTGGAGAGGAGTGTAGCCTAGATGTTGAGACTTTCTCCAGGTTTAGCAATAGGTTCCAATTTCTCGAGAGGGTTAGAGTTCGTCTTCCTCGAAAAGAGGAACAAGTTTGTCATTTTTTACCCGGGGAGGTGTGCATCTATGAGGCTGCCTTCTTGAGCGGGCTTAGATTCCCTGTCCACCCCTTCATCATGGAGCTCTTAAACCACTTCACAATCGCTCCTAGGCAACTTATGCCAAACTTCTAGAGGATTGTGGTCAGTTGTATGGAGATATGGCTGGCCACCACTGAGGGAGATATGATCAGGGTCGATGAGCTCACCTACTTGTATTGTTTGAAAGAATCCAAGGAGTACGAGTACTACGAGCTAGTGCCTTGGGTCAGGGAAGCTAGAATTGTCAAGGGCCTGCCCTCGTCGTTCTGCTACTGGAAGTCCCGGTTCTTTTTTGTCTCCGGGGATGAGTGGGAGACCCCCTTTGGTGAAGTTTGGGGAGACGTCCCTAGGCTGCTCCGTTAGTGAGGAACCCCGAGTCTAGGTACAACGTCTCTCCGCTAGTCCTTCATCAATATTATTTATTTCTCTCTCTTTTTCTTCTGGTGCACATCTCGTCATTATTAACTTTCTTGTTTGTTGTCTTGTGCGCAGTTAAGAGACAACCAAAACTTAAGAGTAGATACATGTAGCGTGTTGAAGCAGCCATCAAGTACGCGAGGACGATTGAAGAATTTGACGATCTAATCGACCCTCGAACTTTAGCCCTTCACTGCCTTGGTCCAGAGCCCTCCGCTTTCGTCCTGCGAACTATTGAAACTGAAGAGAAAAAGAGTAAGTATTTGTTAAGTTTGTCATTGCTACTCCTTTCCTTTCCTCTATTCTCTCTCTCTCTCTCTCTCTCTCTCTCTCTCTCTCTTTTTTACAAGTGTTTTGTTGCAGGGATGACGACCAAATTTAATCAAGGGATGTACGCGAAGATGAGGGGCAAGAAGAATGAGCCCCTCTCCACATCGGGAAGAGGACGGTGCGGGTAGTGGAGAAGGGCGTCTTCGTCACTCCTCTTGCCCTCGTCACTAACCCTCGAGGACGGCCTCCCCAGCTACCTCAGTAGAAGAAATCACTCCTATCCGGAAGAGGCCCCATGTGGAGGAAAAGAGGAAGGACAAGGCCAATTCTAGTTTGACCATTGTTTTTGACGATGCTGGCCTTACACTAGCGAGGGCACAAGAGTCTTTTTCCGCTGAGGAGTTGAGGGTTTTCTCAAGCGTGCCTTCTCACGAGATTGTGGGTCACCACATCCACAACTTCGTCCAGGTATTGTACTTATATAATTTTTACTATTTTCTTTTTCTTTCCCTTTTTACTTCATCCTGAATTTTGGATTTCCAGGTATTGTACTTATACAATTTTTACTCTTTTCTTTTTCTTTCCCCTTTTCCATCTTCTTGAATTTTAGATTTCCTTCTCAAGTGCTGGGGGAGAGCCTTCACATTAAATCTGAGTACCTTACTCACGAAGCCAAAGTTGCGTCGGCCGTGTCCAGGGTGGGGGCCTTGGAGGCAAAAAATTTCAAGCTAAAGAAGGACCTCATTGTTGCTATGGACGAGGCCAACACCGTTAAGGAGGAGGCCAAGATTTTGGGAGATGACCTCAGAGCAGTGAGGCAGCTCACCTTGGAGAAAGATGAGCAACTCCAGGTTGCGAAGTAGAAGTTGAAGACTATTGTTGCCAAGGCCGTCGAGGCTTTCTAGCAAATTGAGGAGTGCAACATTGTACTCTTCAGCTGGTACTACAAGGGCTTCGAGCTTCTTTGTCAGTACCTGGTCAAACACCCCTTTCGATTAGACCTGGAGAATCTGGACATGGAGGTGGTTGACCAAGAAATGGCAGCAGACAAGGCCTCCCAATCTAATGCTCCTGTTGAAGATGCTCCTGGTGATGCTTCTCAGCCTCCCCAAGATGGTGATGACACGACCACTGCTTGAACTTGCCTTATGTTTTTTTTTTTGGTGCCCAGTGTGCTTTGGGCTTTTTTGATTCTTTCAGAACAATATTTTCATTTTAATTTGAGAACAATGTTTTTGCCCAGTGTTTATGGGCCTTATAATATTGAAACGATGCTGGTTGCCCATTGTTTTTGGGCCTTCAATTACATTTGAAATTCTGTTCTTACTCGCTTTCGTTCCTTCCTTGCATGATACTTAGTGACTGCATGTGGTCTTTGTCTGCTTCATCTTGTTGCGTCAGTAACTTACATTGTTGTCACTTGGTTAAAATTCCCATTAAAGGGGTCTTGATCCGTCTGTAATTTACATCCGTTGAGGCGGGCTTTTGCTATTTAGCCAATTTTTGTGACTAATACCCATTGAGAGGATTTTGTCATTCTTTGGCTTCTTCAATAACTTACATCCGTCGAGGCAGAATCTTGTTACTTAGTCAATTTTTTGCGACTCACCTGTTGAAGGGGTATTGCCACTTTTAGGTGCGTCAGTAGCTTACATCCGTCTAGGTGGAATCTTGCTACTTAGGCAATTTTTGGTGACGCATACCCATTGAAGGAATCTTGTCACTTCTAGATTCGTCTGTAACTTACATCCATCAAGGCGGAATCTTGTTACTTAGACAATTTTTGGTGACTTACACCCATTGAAGGGATCTTGTTACTTCTAGATTCGTCTATAACTTACATCCATCAAGGCGGAATCTTGTTACTTAGACAATTTTTGGTGATTTACACCCATTGAAGGGATCTTGTCACTTTTAGATTCGTCTGCAACTTACATCCGTCAAGGCGAAATCTTGTAACTTAGACAATTTTTGGTGACTTACACCCATTGAAGGGATTTTGTCACTTCTAGATTCGTCTGTAACTTACATCCGTCAAGGTGGAATCTTGTTACTTAGACAATTTTTTGTGACTTACACCTATTGAAGGGATCTTGTCACTTCTAGATTCGTCTACAACTTACATCCCTTAAGGCAAAATCTTGTTACTTTGGCAATTTTTTTTTTTGCACACATTATACTGGCAGAATAATTCTTTCAGTGCTTACGTATGGATACAATTGTCTTATTACATTTACTGATAGTATTGCTTTAAATGCTCGATATTCCATGGTCGTGGTAGTTTCCTCCCGTCTAGTGTCTCCAAGTGATAGCTGCCTTGCCTGGAGTAATGAATGACTCTGTAAGGTCCTTCCCAAGTTGGGCCAAGCTTCCCTTGGGTGGGGTCCTTGGTTGCAGGTGTGACCTTTCGCAGGACAAGATCTCCTATGTTTAGTCGCCTAAGCTTCACCCTTCTATTGTAGTATTCAGACATCTTCTACTGATACTTCGCCATCTTGAGCGATGCTCCGTCTCTAAACTCATCTAAGCAGTCCATGTTGATTCTTAGTTGATCTTCATTGCCGCCTTTATGGAAAGCTTCTCGCCTCAAGTTGGTGATTCCTACCTTGACTGGGATTACTGCTTTAGTGCCATAGGTGAGACTGAAGGGGGTCTCTCTTGCTAGGGTCCTCTTTGTAGTCCTGTACGCCCACAAAACGCTAGGGAGCTCTTTCGGTCATGTGCCCTTTGCTTCGTCCAGTCGGGCCTTGATGATCTTGAGCAAGGTCCTGTTTGTCACTTCTATCTGGCCATTGGCTTGGGGGTGACCAGGGGATGAGAACTGGTTCTTGATTCCTAGTCTTGAACAAAATTCCCTGAAACCTTGATTATCAAATTGCCGCTCATTGTCTGATATGATCATCCATGGGATCCCGAATTGGCAAACTATGTTCTTCCATACAAAGTTCTAGACCTTCGCCTCCGTTATGGTTGATAGTGCCTCTGCTTTGACCCATTTTGTGAAATAATCAATGGCAACCAGTAAAATTTTTACCTGTCTTTTACCTTAAGGTAATGGGCCGATGATGTCAAATCCCCATTGAGCAAATGGCCACAGGGAGGATATTGTTGTCAGTTCTATAGATGGGATGCGCTGGACGTTTCCAAACCTCTGGCATTTGTTGCATTTCTTGACGAACTTCTTTGCGTCCTACTGCAGAGTAGGTCAAAAGTAACCCGTTTGGATAATTTTGCTGACGAGAGATTTTGGACCTGCATGGTCTCCACAGATTCCTTCGTGGATCTCTTCCAGAATGTATTTTTCTTCCTCTTCGTTGACACACTTCAGGTAAGGCATGGAGAAGCCTCTTTTGTATAAGGAGCCATTTAGGAACCGAGTTGTCCTCTTCCTTACTTTCCTGGATTCTTCAGCGTTTTGTGGGAGCCGTCCATCCTAAAGGAAGGATAGGATCGGGATTATCCAGCTGTTCCCACTTTGGATTGCGAAGGTAAGGACCTCTTAGATGTTGGGATGTTTCTGAACTTCAATCTTCAAATTTGTATATATTGGCCCTGCTTTTGATGATGACTGCTTTCCAACTCATCTACCCCCATATTCTAGCTTCTGGGATTTGTGCGAACTCTACTTGATCGAACTCCTATGTCAGAAGTTTCGTCAACTTCAAGTACTTTTGCATCCTTTCCTCTTCCGCTTCGAACTCCCCCTTTATTTGACCCACGACGAGCTTGGAATCACTCTGGAGGAGTAAATTTTTTATTCCTAGCACCTTCCCAACCCTTAAACCCGTCAGTACTCCCTCATATTCATCTTCGTTATTGGTGGCCGGGAATGCTAACTGAATTCCGTACTTGAGCGTCTCTCCTTCGGGGGAAATAAGGCTACTAAAATTGGGACCCTTAGTTGCCTTCGTGTGGACCCCACAATTATATGACCTGATGATTCATGAATCGTCGATCCTGTAGGTTCGTCTAGATGGTGTCGAATCCTCATCACTATCCCTACGAATGTAGAACAAAGGGTTTCCTAGGGTGGTCACCGGTGTGGTGCCTACCACAATGCCTTCGATGCCAAAGTTAATATGTAGAAGCCTTTTCAGAGAAATAAGAAAGTTCTAAATATCAGAGTTATATGTCTAAGAGTATTTTTAGGGTCAATATTTTGTACCTCGTTTGCCTTTGATTGGCGTGTATATATAGGTTCATAGTTTCTAGCCGTTGGGGCCTTAATTGTGGCTTTAGTGCTCTTTACGTAACACCCCAGGGCTTATTAACGCAGGCTTTGATGTTCCTCCAATGGTCTGACAGCTAATTGGTTACTGTATAAAGCATTGACTCCCCCTATTAATGATTTGCTTGCCTTCGTCCGTGTTGCGCCACGGTGGACGAGTGTGTTTGATGAGGTCGTCCAGGAAAGGAGAGTTCGTCAGTCCCATCATGACCAAAATCATCTCTTATTATTATTATGCCTACTCCACATATATACTCAATATATAGCTTTAATAGCCCAATTTACTTATAACAATTTGGAGGTGGAGTTTGTCATCTAACCTCAATTGGACCGTACTCAATCCAACTCTTTTAACTTTACTGCATGAGAAACTTTACCCAAATGATCTTCAATGGTGTAATTTGAGATTTTTTTTTGTAGGTGTTTTATACTACACGCGAAACCTAGTGAACCGTACGAATAGTGTAGTTAAGGCTTGTGGTGGTCTGAATATATATAAGTTTGGGCAACTTTGCCTATGAAAGGATTTTATTTATGGGTTTGAGTGTTGTGGGTAGTTCTTTGATTAAATTATGTGCAAGGAGTGGTACAACAATAATGCATGGTTTGTGTGTTATGTGGAATGTTGTGCCAAATAGTTTACTTCTCTAAAACTATTTTTGAAAATCATTATAGTAGAATTAGTTCGAACTCAATGACATTTGCTGGCATATATTTTGTTTAAGCTTTGCAATTTTTAGTCATATGGTTCCTTCTCTTGATAGTGTAATTTCGCAGTTAAATTTTATGTTATTCTTATTCAGTGACTATTAATTAGGTTGGAAAGAATTGATTCTATAACATATGCATAATTTATGAGGAGAATTAATAAGAATTGAAGGAGGAATTTTCTATATAATGATAACGGAAATTTTTTTATAGAATGTCTATTCAAAGTACATCAATTGAAGATGTAAAAGATATTAATCAATCTTTAATGTCTTTGTTGCATCCATCCAGTGTTAATATTATTTAGAGAGATGTTACGTCCACAACATTCTTACAACACTTTCACAATAAATCATACGTGGTTAGTTGTTATTTGTTCAAATTTGAACCTAACACTAAAATTACTTTTTTGCCATAACAATAACAACTAGTAACAACCTGTCAGTTACGATTTGTTATAAAAATGTTGTGAAAATGTTATGAACATATCATTTCTCTATTATTTATCATCCAATTGTTAATACTGATGGTTCGATCAACATAGCTTCAAACATATTGAGTAAATGTTGGCAATACTCCAAGTATTAACATATTGCCCATATCTACATATTACTTCAGTTTTCTATACAACACAAATTGCTAAGTAGGGTTTTTTTTTTTTTAAATTTTAAAAGGAAAATTTCCAGGTAAGTACGTAGTCATTCATAGAGGGGGGAAAATATTAATATATAATTTCATATCAGTCTAAGACTCTAAATAAATATTAATATAACTATTACGGTTTTTATTTTATTTTATAATTCGATGGTTGGATTGAAGAGATTTGAACCTTGGATATATTTGTTGAAAACAGTAGAAGTTTCTAAAATGAAAATTATCAAACAATTGAAGAAGAGATAAATCCGTGCATACATAATGTGGGGGGTAAAAACTCTTGAATAAACATCTGGGCTTTGAGCCTGATTGACTGGTACTAGTTTGTTTTGATCAGGGCCTCTAGGCCCACAAGCCAGTCCGCACTGTAAAGGTCCGAGGAGGAATGTTTCCTCGGACAGGCCCATTAATGACCCTGGGGCTTGCTAAATGGGTTAGAGGCAGAATTCTGAAAAAACTGATGGGCAAGGGGGTGATCCAAGCACCCTTTAGAAGCAAGGATATGTGAGGAATATCTAAAGAAAAGGCTGCTACCTCCACATTAAAAATCCTGCATCTACTTTCCTGACCGCATTAATGGGGAAGTGACCTATGAACAGTAGAATTCAGCCTTCCTGCTATTGTTTGAAGGCTTCAAGAAGGCGGTGGATGGGACAAATATCCAAAGGAACGATTTGTACGACACGTGGATAAACCAGTGAAGAAGAAGAAGAAGTATATAAGGAGAAGAGAGAGGAAAGAGAGGAGGGATCTGCACCTTCTGCTGAGAAAGAGAGGAACTAAGGATTGTAAACTTTGGCATAGAAAAAGAATATTTATACAACTCGTCTTCAGCTTACGTCTGAAGAGGTCTCTTTGTCATATTCGTTTATCATTTGCACCAATAGTGGCACTCTAGCCTGTTAATCAAACTTCTAACATCCCGAACCTAGATTTCAAATCCATACTCTACAAATTTTATTGCATAAGGCTTATTGGGCCTGAGCTCAACACTTGTTTTTGGGTCCGGGTACAATTGTGCGCTTACACATAATATACAAGAAACTATTTTTTTTAAGTATTAAAATATACTTTATGAAATAATTTGACACATTATAAAAGTGACACAATACAATTATTATTTTAACTTCTTCCTATCTATTTATTTATATATATATATATATATAAATATGTGATTATTTAAAT
This sequence comes from Castanea sativa, assembly GCF_040712315.1. Taxonomy (NCBI): domain Eukaryota; kingdom Viridiplantae; phylum Streptophyta; class Magnoliopsida; order Fagales; family Fagaceae; genus Castanea; species Castanea sativa. The sequence goes on along the minus strand of NC_134013.1, from coordinate 62,028,442 downwards.
TGGTTAAAATATATATATAAAAAAAAAAAATATATATATATATATATATATATATAAATATGTGATTATTTAAATTGGTTAAAATAACATATTAAAAAAGAAGAAGAAAAAAGAGAAGAAAGCCCAAAAAAAAAGAAAAAAGAAACGAACGAAAATTCAAAATACAAGCAGCGCCCAGTTAGAGGGGAAAGGAAGAGAGAGAGAGAGAGAGAGAGGAAACCAAAAACAAACAAAACGTATGAAAATCCAAAATACAACTAAACAAGCAACGCCCGGTTGCAGTTAAGCCAAAAACAAATAGAAACAGCCATCCAAAAAAAATATAAGACAAAGGCAACATGTGTTCAACGTGTACAGAAGCTTCTAACGTGGGTATTTTTGTGGAATACTTTTGCACTTTTTTCGCACCCATTTGGGAAAATTGTGTTTTGGTCGTCTAAAGAGAAAACTCTTAGCTCTACCGAAAGTTTTTCAGCCTTAATTAAACAACCACAAATACCATGCATTTTCTTCTCACTTTCTCTTCATAATTTTCTATTCCCCCTGTAATCACTCTAATCGAGCCTTAGCAACTCAACACCTCAATTTCAAAAAGGCAAATACTGTCCAATGAGAGAAAAAGTATCTAACTATGGTCCATGAGAGAAAAAGTATTAAAGACTACAGGGAAAAATGATCTCAATCAGCATACTTTAAAAAGAAAATTATTAAATTTGGTGTATATATAGACACACACACCAAATTCAAAATTAGAATCAAGGAGATTTTATTAAAATAGCAGACACTATACAAACTACATTGAATTTCCAACTCATTCAAAAAAAAAAAAAAATTGAATATCCAACTAAAATATGCTATACACCACAAAGAGAAATCCATTCATGCATAATTTTACGGGCCAGTTCAATTTGGAATGATTACTAGACGAGTTCACAACGGAAGCACCTCTTACAAAGTGACAAATAAACTTTTAGTTTTTAGTATTGTCAAATTGTCAGTTATGGAAGTTTGATTGTTGAAGACCCGAAAGTAGCTTTTTAATAGTACTATTTTTGAAACATGTTTGGACACAAGGATAGGCCACACCCATATTAAATTGAGAAGTGCAACAAGCAAACAAACCCAATCAAGTAATTAGAAAACAATAGTATTGTAAAAAAAAAAAAAGTTTTCTTTAGGTTAAGCCAATAAAATCAAAAGCCAACCATTGATGGTTCCCAATTAAAAAAATTCATTCAAATTGATAGCCTGTCTATTTTTCAAAGTTAAACTGATCTAATATAAGGGTGAGCCAAAATGTTGGTTTGGACATTGGATTTGGAGGATGCCTTGCTCTGGCCGTAGCAGCTTCTAATCCTGATATTGATCTTAAACGATTCTAATTAATGAAAATTTAAACATTTGTTGCAAAGAGAAGATGGTCACTTGGCACAACCATGAATTCTAGCTCCAATTTTTATTATATAATATAATATATGATATAGATGTACATTAGGTTGTAATATATGTGGTAATCCCATATTGAATGTAGAGACTTAAAAGAGAAATTATAACGATATAATATTTAGAGTTTGCTTAAGCGAACTTTATGCTTGAGGTTTGCTTGGGTGAAGATTGAGCAAAGGAGCAAAAGTCATTTGAAACTTCGGTTTTGAGTTTTCTATAGAATTGTGTAGACAGTAAGCCTAAAAAATTGAACCAATATCTAACATGACCCGCGAATTTGATGTGACTAATCCATTTATATACAAGTCATGGGTTGAGACTAAATAAGTTTGGGTCATATTTGAGTCGACATATATAGCTGACTCGTTTAATAAACGGGTTGTGTGTGTGTTCAACATACTAACCCATCTGACCCATTAACTTATAAAGGTATTAGCTTTTGTTATTATTAGTATTTTTTATTATTATAGCTTAATTTTTTTGTTGTAATTATACGTTTATTAATATATTTATGGTTGTAATTGTATTTTAATTTTAAAATATATGAGAACTGATAATATGTTTTTCTCATTAAGTATGGCCTATTAATCAAACAGGTTATTAAATGAGTCATTTGTATTAACCTTTACATGACTTGTTAATTAAACGGGTTAAACGTGTCGTGTAAGATTGACATGTTTAATAAACAGGTGATATTAAAGTTGATGATTTTTGACGCGTTTACTAAACAAGTCGGGTTCGGGTCAATTTATATAGTCGAATACTTATAGTTCGACATGATACAAATCCGACCCCGAACATAAATTGCCACCCTTAACATTAGTGATTGTTGTTAATTGTATTTCGAGTGTCTCGCTCTTCATTAGTGACTTTTCAATGGTATATCTTCAAGAATGTCTCTTCATTCTATATATATGTTGTTCTTTTCATATTCAGTAAAGGAGTTGAAAAATATAAGGAAAATCTATGAATTCTCTAAAATTGCTATTTGTAGAGCACTTATACTAGTTTAATGTTAGATTTTACTTAGTGAAATTTCTGTATGAGAATCGCTTGGGTAAGTGTGTTGGGAGATCGAGTGAGATATATATATATATATATATATTCCCTATTTAGGGTTCATTGTACACAAATTCATAATAGTCAAGAATTTTCCATGTACCTAAGTTATTAGGCCGAGTTGTGTAGCTCATTTGTTCTCTTATTGTCTCTCACTTCTGCTTCTTTATATCAATAGTTTTATTCTCATTATTTTAGAATTTGATATTTTTGGCAATCTTTCAAAAACTCATAATAATTTTCGCAATCAAATATTTTTTATTTTATTTTTTTGTTTGCGTGAGAGGGCTGTCTGAAAACTCTTTCACGTAACAAAAAAAAAAAAAAAAGATCAAGACTTATCTTAGATCTTTTAGTTAGCTAGTGGGCTACTCCTATTCCTCCAAAAAACGTCAAAAATTGTGGCTAACAATCACATTGATCACCCTATTGCATCTTTATAATTGACATTATTTTTATAAAAAACCGATGAAACAGAAATTCTATATGGAACCTTACTCATTGAATAATCAGAAAGTTAAGGGCATGTTTGGTAATTGTTTTTTCCCTTTATTTTTTGTTTTCAGAAACAATTTTCTATTTTTGAGACTAAAAAACTTGTTTAGCAACCTAAAATGAATAGAAAACAAAAACTGTTTGCAAAACTGAATTTGTGAAAGAAACTGAAAACATACAAAATATTGTTTTCAGTTTCTAATTTTCAAAAGTCAATAAAAACACGCATTTAATTTAATGAATCTGTCTCATTTAATGAATTAGCAATAGAGTTCAATCTTAGTAACAACATATTTTAATATTTTCTATTTTTTTTATTAAAAAACTATATTTTTAATTTCAACTAACAAATATGTTTTTGATTTAAAAAATACAAGAAAATTGTTTTATTTTTTTTTTATATTCCCAAAAACAAGTTTTTGAAAAAAAAAAAAAAAAACTGTTACCAAACATAACCTAAGTTTTAGTTGTCAAGAAAGAGACATGATTTCTAATTTTCATTGGAAAAATATTTTATTAACGAGAAGCCCTACATATAAATTATATTATTATAATATGATATGTCAATATGTGCAAACAATCTTTCTCAAAAAAAAAAAAAAAAAAAAAAAAAAAAAATAAATATATATATATATATATATATATATATATATATATATATATATATATATGTGCAAACAAGGTGCACAACCTACTAAGAAGTAAGGATCACCAAATCAACACTACTAAGAACTATATTTTTTATAAGAGCAGCATCACCCTTAAGTTGTATAGAATAGCTATTTACTTTGTAATCTAAGACTTACTTCCATCAGGTAACCTAACTTTTCAAGAATTTCATTTTAATTGGAATACATTGCAATCACGGTTTATTATTACTTAAGGGAGTAAATATGTTGGTTTTTGATTGAAATTGCAAAAGAGCAATCAATAGGCTACTTTGGCTCTTGACGTTTGGAGTTAAAAAAGGTTGTGTAGAAGTATAAGCAACCACTCTAGCAATTTCTTTTCAATAAAATTACTCAATCACCGAGGCCTAACCTAGCTAGCCAAACTTGTATGGTGCAATCCAATTCAAGATTGAGTGGGCTGCGGAGTTACAGATTACCCGATCCAAGTATCCAACCCATCACTAGAATCACAACCGTAAACCCCTTTCACTGTTTTTATTTTTTATTTTTATTTATTTTTGCCTCTTCAGGTGTGTCTGACAGTCTGAGTCTTTTTTTTATTTTTTGGGTGGATAAATATAATAAGATGTGTCTTATTTTTTGGTTTGGGTTCTATATCTAGTCCAGGCTAGCATCGGACCAATGATCACCCATGACTTCTGTGTACCACTAGTGCCACAAAGGTTTGAATTGGACCTCAAATTATCAACTTTTAAAACTGCCAAATGCAAATGGGTACTCTCTTTGCTTTTTAAACAAGTGCTGTGCCCCCAAACTCGAACTTTTGTCTCACTCTATAACTAATACTCTATACTATATATATATGTATCTCTCTCTCTCTCTCTCTCTCTCTCTCTCTCTCCCTCAAAGTTGTTCACAAAGTTCTGATTTTTTTTTTCTACCTGTTTCATTGCCCTTGTTTTGAAACTTTTCTTCTGTTTGCAAAAAGACCCCCTCCCCCCCCTTTTTTTTCCCACATGGCTTCCCAGATTATTGGGAAAAGTTCCTTTATGCAGAAACTGGAATCTTTTTTAGGCCTGACAAGCTCATCAAAGAGAGAGTTCTTGATTCTCCAAACCACTTTCAGAGTCTTAACCATTATTTTCATAGTAATTGCAATATCTGTAATGGTCACCAGCTCCCAATCCATCGTGATGTTTGGTTTCACATTCAAAGCCAGCTATTCCTACTCATCTGCCTTAAAGTATGTACTAATACAAGTATAACCCTTTTTATAAATGCCCATTTGAAAAAAAAATTAAGTCTTTTCGTTTTTAATCTACTAAATTTTAGAAAGCTGTTGAAGCCATTACTTTTGTTTCTCTCACAGATTCTTGGTTGGTGCTGAAGCAGTGGTTTGTGTCTTCTCTGCATTGTCATTGATCTTTGTTTACCTTCAGTACCGCTCCGAGTCACACCCCACCAACTATTTTTTCCTATTTTTGCATGACATGGTAAGCAAGATTTGAATGATTCAAAAGAAAAAATAAAATAATAATAATACTAATAAAAAACAACTATACTCTCTAATGCTAGTATTTTAATGCTTCGTTTGAACCATGTAAACACTGTGACACAGTCCATCCCATGTCACATTATTTTGTATTTTTTTCCCTTTTACAATTAATTGTATTGTATAATTTTTAGCATTGCTCGTGTCCGTGTGTATATATATATTTTTAATTTAAATTATGAATATAAAATTATATTACAGGCGATGATGATTTTGACGATATCTGGATGTGCCGCGGCAACTGCAGTTGGTTACATTGGTCGTTATGGAGAAGTCCAGATAGGTTGGGGATCCGTGTGTGACCGAGTGAGCAAGTTTTGCAACAGAACTGTGGTATCTATGGTTTTCTCTTATCTGGCTTTCTTTGCATACTTGACTCTTACAATTGTTTCTGCCACCAAGCTCAGGTCTCGAGCTACTGAGTGAAATCACCAAAGAACATAACGATTACTTGAAAACACCCAGTTGGGGCTACATCATAATGTAGGGAAGTTTTGTTTTGTTTTTAACAAAAGAAAGATTATAATGTTGGGGTTTTCTGCTTCTGCTCCTTAATAATCTCTTCTTATGTGAAGCTGCATTTGATTTTGAGTTGGCCACTTTCAAATTCATTTTGTTTGACCTGGACGTTTATGTTAAAAGTACAAGAATGTGCCAATTAAGTTATAAGGCTCTGGTCATTTTCAAATTAAATTTTGATGTGGTATATTTAGTATTAATCTAGGGTGTTATAATGAAGGAAAGCACTAAAATAGAATGAAAACTGCCCTCTTGGTCTTGGTTATAGATTAACTGTACAAGGTGTCATATTGATGGTGTTGAACTGTTAATGAACAATTAAACAATTACCAAGATGTGGACATTGAACGTCTATGTCACGTGCCACTGAGATTAAATAGCAGTAAAATGGAGTTCGGAAGGAGAGAGAGAGAGAGAGAGAGAGAGAGAGAACATAGTAAGATACAAACATTCATAACTTGTTTCTGTTCTGTAGTGATTATATTAGCTTTTATAAAAATGTAAGGAAGTCTAGTTGGCAAATTTGGCATCCAACTACTATAAATGAGAAGAGGTCATGTAAGCGTTCATTCAGTTTCAATTTCATCTTCACTATCCTTGAGGTGTTCTTTTAGAGGCTGGCCCTGAATTTCCCATTTTTCACTATCCCATGCTGGATCAATTTCAGGCAGTTGATAGTCATCGGGTCTTAATGACAATTGGAAATCTGGTAGGTCAGGCAATGCTTGGAGAGCCCTGCATCATTGCCAATTTAAAATTTTGCATAAAATTTCGATATTCATCTTTTAGGTAATAGTAATCAGGAGAGGAAATCAAAGAAACTTAGATGAGGATTGCTTTGGAAAACCCTTACTTTTCTTGTTCTAAGAGATAGCCATACATCTGAGACTTCCTTGATGCAACCTCAGGAATTTTCTGTTGTAAATGCTTCATTGATCCCCAGAGCGGAGGAGCCCTTGCCAAAAGGAAAAACAAAATGTGAGCAAAAAGAAAAAAGTAAAAACAAAATTGTGAGCCAAAAAAAAAAAAAGTTTCTTAGAGGGGAAAGTACACCATTAATCCCTAAACTTTAGCCTACAATCCATTTTAATCCATAAAATTTAAAGTGATTACGTTTAGTCCCTTAAATAGTGTAGCCAAACTATAACCTAACATTTCCCCACTCCATTAGACGCATTTGGGACTAAAAGTGGTCGCTTTAAGTTTTAGGGACTAATAGCGATCACTTCAAGTTTATTAGAGACTAAAAGCAATTACTTTAAAATTCAAGGACTAAAATCAGTCATGGGCTAAAGTTTAGGGACCGACAATGTATTTTGGCCTTTCTTAAATGGTAACTTGAGTACATAGATAATAACCTATACATTACAGTACTAATCAAAACCAACCTGGTGACAGGAGTTGCAAGGCAAAAGCTCAAGCAGGCCTTCTTGCACTCTGACAAAATTTCTTCAGCAGCGAGAAAACAACACACAGCACTAACATGACATGATGGTTCATTACCCTTGTCAAGGATTAGACCATGGTAGTAGTAAGCTGCAGCCTGATGATATAATATAGAATAGTTAGAATCAGATAGAAAACATTTACTGAACATGGCCAGGAGAACAAATTATAATGAGAGTTTGATATTGATAGCATTGAAAACCTTTGCTTCAAGGAATTTCCATTTGATGAACCAAAGAAGCTTCTTTCCATACCCATTATTGGTGTCCATGCCACATTCTGACAAGCGGTGATAAGCCTGATCAAACATAGGAGAAGTACACTAAACCATGTGAGGAATACACAAACAAGCAAATATTTTTCAAGAAAACTACACTAAACAAAATTAAGGCCACTTGAAAGGTTATTCGGATCTATTAGGCTCATCACATTGAAATGAACTCTTTATTAAACAGGGTTCTCGAAATATAGTTCATGCAGATAATAAGCATAGTTTAAGAGCTTGATGTTGAGTTCAGCTTTTTGCTTATGAAAGATGAGAATACACAGACCTGACTAAAATAGCTCAGCTCTTCACATGCCAACCTCCTCTTCACTGATAAAGTGGCCTTTTGACATTCAACAGCTAAACCAAGCTGAATTTCAGTTCCCTGAATGTGTTATCAAAATCATTATCAAGGATGTCTTTTAACTCAGATTCGACTATAACAATTAAAATGCGAGTTAAATAATTACCCATAAATAATCAGAAGTAAAATTAGATAAATAATGTGTTGTTCTGTTTTTTCTTTTGGACAGCAGTCAATATTTTTGGGGGGTAAGTTAAATTCTAAGTGTTCTGTGTGCATGTTGGTGTTTTGTGCTTGGCAATTTCAAATATTCCTGGCATTTTCAGTACCTGTTCAATTCCGTACACACAAACATTTCGTATGCTTTGATGTAAAATGAAAGGAAATGTCTTTTTTTTTTCCCTGTTAAGTAGGGGATTTTGTTTGTCAGTGTTTGTCTAAAGGTTTTTGCTTTTAATGTGCAATTATGCGTATAATAACACATAATAGCTGACATCACAGCGGTGACTCCAGAAAATTGAAAAGTGATGCACCCCAGATATCTGTGATTCTGGAGAGTCTGAGTAATAAAAATCAAAGGACAAAAAAAATTGAAGACCTTGAGTGATGAATACCTGGCCTAGTGCTTGAATAGAAATAGCCTCCAGTACACCATCTTGTAAATCTGTTGGCAACCTTTTCCTGGGTATATGCATATAATTCGTTAATTACTCCTATAAAATTTAATGTAAGAGCTGCATAAAGGAGTCCAAAGCTCTGGAATATGTTAACATACTTGATATCTGGTGGTATATGAACCAGAACATCCCGGACACAAAACTCCAGATACGCTGCTGCCTTAAGTAACAAATCAATAGCATCCCTCTTGCAATCTAGTTGTAGGCATTTAAATGACTATTGATTAGTCAACATATAGAATATCTAATGGAAATTGGCTCCACAAAGAATTGAAGGGAAAACATGGAATCGATATGGATAATTATAAACCTGAAGATACAACCCTTATACCAGAACCAGAATGGTCCTTAGGGATCATCAACGAGTCAGCCTCCAACAAAGTCAGCATTGCCATTAGGTGAACAACTGATAGTACTTCAAACCAGGAGTTTGCTATACATGTTTCCTGTTATCAAATTTCAAATCCCAGTTACAAGACTAGAACAATCAAAGCAAATTATGTTAAATTCAAGAATGAATTTCTGATTGTCTTACATGTCGTCCATCTTCCAAATTCTTCCATTTGAATTGTATGAGTCCCTCAACTCCATATTCTGTTACATATGCTGGTTATTTTCCATTTGAAACTCTAGGAGAGAGAGAGAGAGAGAGAGAGAGAGAGATGAGTTATGAATTATGATACCTTTCTTAGTGAGTCCAATCAAAACACACAAGTACTCCTCAAGTGCTCGCAGTAGTTCAGTTATTGCAGATCCACCTGCAAGTACAATTTCTGCTCAGTAAGGACACTTTTATATTCACGATTCATTTGGTTGCTGATAGAATACTGTAACTACAAGAATTTCTAAGATATAAAAGCTCATCCCAACTAAGCCAAATGTGTTTATTCTTAGGTCCAACATAATAAAACATCTCCAATATGATATTCTAGTACCTATTCGTTTCCTACATTTCCTCAGCAACCAAACAGAACAAAAAGAATAAACAGAAATTAAGCAATACTAGACATATATTTGTAAGGCCAGACCAGTATCTTCTGCCACCAAAACAATCTGATTCCGAAGGCAAGACAACCTATCTGCAAGATCTTTTGGAATTAGCCCTCTAAGCGGCCTTTGAAGATCAGATTGTACTGGAATTCGCATTGATGGGACAAAGACCACGACTTCGGGGACACTCTTCTTCTTCTTCCTTCCAACAGCATATATAGAAGTAGTGCACCCCATTTTTCTTGGTGGGAATTGGTTTCAAGCATAACATCCTACACAAAAACCAATCATCCAACTCTATATTTTTTAGCTCCTACAAGCAAAACAATGAGACTAAAAGAACTTGAAGAAATGGGAACAAACACATATTCTGAGAAGTATGCTAATAATCAGCTCTAGTGAAGTGGGTGAGAAATGAATAAAGAAAGGAAACGTTAGTTGGGATGTGGATTAGAAGGTACAAGATTGAATAAAATCCTTCATTAGTAGTTGTGGAAACAGAAGGGACAATAAAAACAGGTAGATTCATATTAAATATTTTAAAAAATAAAAATAATACAACCCCAGTACTAAAAAGAACAATAGAAAACTAGTACAACTGGATAAATGAGTTTAAGTGCAAGAGAGAGAGATCAGAGCAACTGAGCATAACATATAGTATGCAAATAAAGAAATATATAACTGAAGAGACAAGATTGAAATGACTTACTGGTTACAGAGAGAAGATAAGAGTGGGAGAGCTATGAAGGTTCCTGGGTGCAATGGACATGTTAATATGGCCATCTCAGAGTCAAAAAGAGAGAGAATCTAGGACTAGGAAAGCTCAGGGACCGAGACATGTCTCACATGGCTGAGACGCTGAAGTCTCCGCGTTGTTAAAGGAGCCCGTGGAAATCTTTTTGGACTTCAATAAGAAAAATATGTATAGAAGTCGTTAAAATGTTTGTTTATTTCAACTGGACTCAGTGTATCAGCTCAGTTGATCCAGCGTCAAGCATATATATATATATATATATATAGGATTTTACTAATTATATATATATAGATAAATCTAATGAAAATAATTTAAAGTGTTTAATATGGTAGGTAAAATTTTTAAGTACAAACTATGTTGATGGGTTTGCACCGCCATCAGATAGGAGAAGAGACCCTATGCGTTTTTGTAAAATATTTTACTAAGTTCTTTAAGATAAAACATTTTATAACATTTTACAATTAATTTTATGGGTAACATAAAACATTTTCAAATTTGATCAATTTTACAATGAAATAAAAATGATAAAATGTTAAAAAAATTTACAACAAAATAAACGAAGCCTTAATTTCATTTTTATTAAGGTGAAAAATTATGATTATTGCAACATCAATTTCATGTTAAATCATTATTGGTGGTAAATCAGTAACTGTTTCAAAAGTTCAAGTTATTAAAAAATAATAAATTTAATTATTTAACCATAATTCTAAAGATTGACACTAATTTTATTTATTTTTTACATCAATCAAAACCTACTTTAATTTATATAACCATGATTTCTGTTTTTGTGTGAAATTTGTGGTGACTTTAGACTTGGGTAGCGTCAAATGTGGATGAGCTATTGAGGCATTGAGCACATTGGTACTAAAATCTTAGCTTTTTTTGTTGTTGTTGTTGAAAATCTTAGCTATTTCTTGGTAAATGAGGAAGTGGCTTTCGGACTAAGGCATGAGAACCATATTCTTTGTTGTGCTTGAGTGCTTTAACTTTTGACAATTGGTGTCGTGTGCTGGGTAGGCTGACCTGCAATTTCTCCCATAAAAATCTCATCCCTAGATCTGCCTCCAAATCACTATTTTAGATTTAACTCTTCTAGTTTACTCTTATATCAAGTATCCTATGGATGTAGTCACGTAGATAAGAAAAAACTATCTAGAGATACTACCAATCTGCCATATATCATAATGCATTTGTCATACCCTAATGTGGTTACTATGAATAGTAAAGAAAAAGTGGTTGGATGATGTAAAAGTGATAGACAGTTATTCACAATCACTTACGTTAAGGGCAAATTACAACTTACTTAATACCCACTTGTAGTTTGGCCGAAATTTAAGTTGTCTACCTATGATTTGAAATTTGACACTTTATCCACTGAGATTTGATTGAAATTTAAGTTGCCTACCTGCAGTTGATGCAAGTGTTATGCTGGATTCTTTTTTATCTTATTTGATCTTGTATTTTTGTGTTTTTGGAGGAGTGAGATATAAAAGTGGAACAAAATTATATATTTAACCTTATTTTTAACAAAGATGCATTATGGAACTCTTAGTAAGCTAACCTTATGTGGATAAAATGTTAAATTTCAAACCATATATAAGTAACTTAAATTTCAATCAAATCGAGTAAGTTATAATTTGCCCTTACGTTAAAGTTGTGACTATAGAAGAACTCTTTTGTATACAGAGGCTCCTATAAGATTTATTGTTCCTTTTTTTTGTTTAGAAAGAGAAGTGAACAACTCATACGACGTTTTATGCCTTTTTAGTTTATGTTAGTATGTGTTATGATTTTTGAAAACCATAGGATATATAAGGCTAAGTTCACAGTCAACTTAATAAATAAGCAGCAATTTTCAGAGGCTGTCTATGGATCTGCCATCAATCCCACCAATGTTCGCAATATATCTGCCACCTTCCCAGATGCATTATGGTACCAAGAAAAAGAACCAGCTTCCCAGATGTATCATATTACCAAGGACAGACACAGGCTGGTTCATGGATTAATTCCAATATCCTACGTTCTTAAATAAACTTGGCAAAATCAGGCAATTGTACCAATGGTTTCTTTTTCTTTGGTTGTCATGATAAACCTGTCAAGAAGGCTTTCAGTTCTAAGACCTCGGCTTTGGAGTAACACAGTTTTTGGGCTAAGTTAGCCTTTTGGCTTTAGTGTGTTGCTTCCATATACAGTTTAAATATAATATATAGGCCAAATTAAGATACCCATAAATACAATTATTCAAACCAAACCATGGCCAGCATACTAAAAAACATTTAGGGAAAATAAAATTCCATTTGAAATGGATTCATTAATTCAAAGAGGTTAGTTTAGTGTTGTTCTTAATACCTCTTGAGATCCATGAGGTTTTTAATTGGAAACCTTTAATCAGCACTTTAAGGCAATCCCTGAGAGATTTTCTATGTAATTACTTAGGGTCCGTTTGGATAAAACTTATTCCTGAAAACTGAAAACACTGTAGCAAATTAATTTGTAAATGTGAGAATAATACTCCGGAATCCATTTTTAATACAAAATTGCTGAAAAAGTACGTGAACAGTATGCGCATAGTACATGCACAGTACGCACACAATGCGTGTACCGTGCGCATTTTGTCCCCCTTCCGCAGCAGAAACGAAAAAAAAAAAAAAAAAAGAGCAAACGCAAAACGCAAAAACGTAACAATAATTTATATCCAAACGGATACTTAGACTTATCAAAAATCTCTATGAACCCTCTGATAGCCTGTGCACACATACACAAGATTTATTTCATAGTTCAAATTAAATTTTATAAATAAAATGATTCCTTTTTATTGTGTCACGTCAACCGCATGTTTTTAACCAATTCCATCACTTTTTGACTTATCCTCATTGAGAGGCTTCCTTTATTCTGCTGGATTATGCCCTAGACACGTGTTGTAGCACAAGTGGACAACCACTGGTCTGGGCTTTTGTGAGAAAGGGAAGTCGAGCCTAGTACTTTTACAAAATGAGCCTTTGGTCCTATTCTGCTACTTGCATACAAACTTTAAAATTTAGAAAGTTTATCATGATAATCTCATTAAGATAAAGAAAAGTTCGAAATGCACCATAGTAAAAATTTAGAAAGTTTAGTTGAAGTTAAAAGAATATGATCCATTTAAAAAAGGAACAATTAATATCAATCAACCAAATACACCCTAAACATGCATATGAAGAGTAATTGAGATAGAAAAAATACATATGTAGAGTAAATGGACAAGAAAATAGCTGAATAAATTGTTGCATTTGTAGAGTGTCCATAAGTATAATTAGGAGATGCTTATATGCAATCATGAAAGAGGGAAAAAAAAGATGAGGGAACTCAGAAGAGAAAATTGGTGAGTCTTCTTCTTTTAAATACGACTAAATATAATATATTATTTTAAAAAAATTTATAAAAAGAAATGTATAGATTATAGTACATTTCACGAGTTTGTGATTTTTTTTTTTTTAGAAGGTGAGTTTGTGATTAATTGAATATGATATTGGTGAATCTGTTAAAATAGGCTTTGCCGTCACAACCATTGTATATGTGGAATTTGGAACTCTTTTATAAACTATCCAAACTTTCTAAAGTTATCATATCAAAAGCAATTTAAATAGAAGAAATTAATTTGGCATCTCATTGAATACATATCAAATTCATGAATTCATGTTTAAGTACGTGTATACAGTTGGTTTTTGTAATAACGAACACTTGGGCATTTTGAGAAAACTCAGAAAAGTATCCCACTGAATTGATAGAATAATGTACTACTTTCCAATACAAAAGCAGTAGAAGTATAGTAGAAATTTGAAATAATAATAATCTCAAAATGGACAATCAATTACAAAGTTACCTTTAATCTTTTAAGACTTTATGGCAAAGTATTGATTTTATAACTCAAATAAGACTTAAGAAACAATTTGCACGCTCTTGCAAGTTGCAAGTTCCTTAAATTATCTGCCTAATCCACATAGGTCGCTGTAATAACTCAAAGGCCGCCCGTACAACTATTTTAGAGTTCATTTTCAAAAAAAGAAAGAAAATGTGATTCATGGGCAGATGGGCTGATACTATTATATGTTAAAATCTGACTATATTAGTATCAAATATCAATCACCTAAAAATCTGATACATATAGCTAATATTTAATTTTTTTAATCCCATTCCCCTAGGTAAAAAGAGAGGAAAATAAAAAAGTTGTTTTCATAGATGTAGGAGAATAATGCCATTTTTGCAGGAAAAATTTACAGATAATGTGATTCTCTCCAAAGTCAATCATGTATTTTAACATAAAAACAACTCCAATTAATTTAACCTACGAACTGCCAGAATTAATCAGACTTAACAAATGAAACAATATAATAGAAATTTAGACATTATGCCATCTAAATGAAATTCCTGCAGTGGAAATTCCTTGTGGGAAATATTTATAATTTGCAGACTGAATTTGGGGATGAAATTCTCCAAAGCTTTCGCATTACATTTCAACATGATCAAGAATTTCACTTGCCTTCACGAATCGACCTTTTACTCTCTTTCTGGTATTAGCTCTGGCCTTCCTGGACTCGTATCGGATGTACTTATCATACCTTTTTGCATTATATCAAACTATATATCAGATATGAATGTTGAAGTTAATCCAATTTTTAAATGACAAACAAATGAGCTAGAGACATAACAAGATATACAAACACACGACAAGAAGGAAATAAGAACTATGCCTTCGAGTTTTCTTTTTCTCCTTGTAGCGCAACATGGCTTGGCCTCTGTTCTGTGCCAGCAATTCCATATCAAAGTTTTTAATTACCCCATTCACATTATCACTGCTCGCCAGAAGAGGTTGCTGCTTAGCCGGGACATGGCCGGTGCTACTGCATGTTTTGGGTTCAGTCAACATGAACTTTGGTGATAATTCTACTTTTGATTAGTTGATGCTTTCTCCTTTTGAGGTTTTATTGTTTGACAGGGGAGGATTCGAGTGATTCTGCAGTTTGTCCAATAATAACCCAAGAAAGAATAAACAAAGTTTGAAGATTTATTGGAATGGGCACAATATTAGCTGAAAGAGGTTTGTCTTCCACGTCGTCTATTAGATGGCTTCCACAATATAATCAACCAATTGAAAGTTTTCAAATCAAGTCACAATCCATAGAATTACATAGATATTCTGCTCATTCATACTAAGCTCTAGCTTCTGCTGTCATAATTTAACAACTGTAATTGCAGGGTAACCAAACATAGAACATATCAGATGCAACAAAATTCACGATGTATGCAATATTGTTTATGATGTAATCCTTATTAGACCAGTTTCTGATACAAATGCTTGACAACAATAAAAAAAATTTACTAGAGGTTAAGGTGATAGTTTAAGCTTCTCCATAAGACATCTCTTTTAGTAGTTCAACTAGTAAGCTGAAGGTTCTTATTTGTGACATTCTAAAAAACTATGCATAGTTTGATTCGTATGGTCATCATTCCAAAAGTAAACTTTCTGATCAATAAATCTAACACCAGTCAGAATGACTTACATTTTCTGAAAGGAAGTCCTCACATATTGTGGAGCAATTCATCTCATATAGGTCTTGTGATACCTTTGGTTTTGTCAAGGAAGATTCTTGGATAATATTGACATAATTCTTGATCATAAATTCAGGATTGTTTTCACCGTATTTTGCTGCTTGTGGATCATGCTTTTCACACTGTCTTGATTCTCTCAACTGAAAATCCCACGCCTGCAAGAGCAATAATGAGGAATAACAATAGCATATGTCCAGCGTCTGTAGTAATTAGTGCGTTCACGGATACATATCATATGTTGTTGTCAATGAGTATGTAAGAACAAACCTTAAGCAGTATAATTAATTGTAGTATTATCAAAAGGCAGAACGGTATACAAACATTTGTTATTATTTTGCAATGTAATGGGCTTTCCCTAATTGAAACAGTGACCAAGAACCAAACAAATTGATTATTTAAAAAACAGGAAAAGAAAAAAGAACCAAACAGATAAACTGAGTAGATTGTCACCAAACCTGGTGAATCTACAGTCAAATTAACATTCATGCCTATTACATTTTGGTATTTGTTTTCCCTATGAGAAAAACTTCGCACAAGAGGGGAAATGAACTATTAATTGGTCACCTATTGTTCGCTTCTTCATGTAACTAAATATTTTCACCAAAATTTCTCCCAAATATATATATATATATATATATTTTTTTTTCATCAAAAGAAAAGAACATTATGTATCATAAAACATTACTAAAGTTACTACAAATTTTACTACTTCTACATATAATTTACAAATTGACACGACAATGTACATGATTGATGCACAGTAACCAACATAATAAATAAATTTATTTTACTACTTTTTATATTATGATTCGAAATTAGACACGATAGTTTATAAAATTTGTATAATAAAACTTGTAATATCATCATAAATATTCAAAAGAAGCATTACTACATATAAGTCACATCCCAAACTATTAAATTCTAGTAATATTTAAGTTCTAGTTAGCTCAACTAGTAAGATTTTTTATTATTGAATAAGAGTTTTGGGGTTTGGACCTAGCTTACATCATGAAACATATACTATACGTTAAAAGAGTAATGCTATAGATAAATTATTTTACAGTATTTTTATAAAATGTTGATGTGGCCAACCCTTTATTAGTTTTCTTCTAGACCTACCATTAATATTACATTTTTATTTACTAATAATAACTCACCATATCAACAGTTTGTAAAATTTTTTGTAAATAGTTTGTATGTCTAACATTATTCATGTTAAAATGTTATTGTATCTATTAAAAAAAAGTTTCGAGTAATTTTTTTTTAACAAAAAAAATTCTAGTAATATAATACTAAATTGCTAGCCCATAATTTTAGAAGACAATTATTTATTCCATCTAAGAGATAAATAGCATACACCACACAGGAGCAAACATCCAGAGCCACATGACTAGCCAGAACTGGTGGTTAGACACTTTAATGGAATATGGTCAAAGAACACCTCATGGATGTCCAAAAGTTGCCATTCAGACAAAAGTATAACATACTGGAAATACAGTTGCAATTATTAAGATTGGCGTATAGTATATGAAATGACATGCAACCATAAAGTTAAGACCAAATTATTTATGCGAGAACTTTTTTTTTTTTTTTTGTTGAGAAACATATATATATATATATATATATATATATATATATATATATATATTCGCACTCAACCAACTATTCGTCGTACTGGACTCATGTATAGAGTGTACACACATACATTTATGCGAGAACTTAAAAGAGAATAGAGTATAGTCTACGGGATGTGCCGACCACTTTCTCGCGTAAGACAGTACCTCATACACGAGTTACAAACCTGGCTGGCCTCATAGTCATAGTCATAGGTGGGATTACAATCCCACAAAAGACCTCCTTCAGCAACAAGATAATCACTCTCTTTCGCTTCCACATTCGATGGAACCATGAGCAAAGACGCAAGCGACTTTTGTTGCCTTAACAATTCATCATCATAAATTTTCAACTCAAAACTCTCCAAATTCGCTTGCTGAGAATGTGCGAACTCACTTGGAGGTGTCTTGGGGCTTAATTCTTCACCATCTTCATCCACTCTCATCCGATCTTTGTTTCCCATCTCCCCCAGTTGCTCATACACCTCGTCCTTACACTTTCCACACCTCAAACCCTGTCCTTTCCACACAGAGGAATCATCACTTGGGACCATGAATTCATGTGAATTCACCAAATTTTGCTCGTGTAAACAAGACCCAGAATTTGTATTCACGAAATTGTAAGCTTCCAGATCAATCCCAAATATAGAGGCCAGCTCAATTGCTGTGTGATGACCCGAGAACCCTTCAACTGGAACTCGGTTGTGGAGGGATGAGACAGAGCAATTGTTGTGGGAGTCCAAGTCACAGTGTTGGCAGAGCATGAGGTTGTCCATGGAGCACCAAACTGAGACAGGTTTGATTCTGCAACTGTCGCAAATTGGAGAGCGAACGTGTTTGAGAGACAAAGCATTGGCAGAGTGGACTTGTTGATCACAGAACAAGCAGGGCTTCGCCGAGTCAGCTCTGCAGTACAACACTGCCGCTTTTGAGTTGCAAAAATCACAACGAAACATCATCTCTGTGATATCTGAATTATAACTCTTGGCTCTCTTGCTCATCATCCACGTATAAAAACTGAGAAAAACACGCACAAACAAGTAGAGCCCAGAGTAAAGAGTGTGAAATTGGTGAAAAAAGTAGAGCCGAAGTATTGAGTTAAGTAGGTTTGTCTCCCTCTCTTTTTTTAAGGGACTGAGTCTGACTATGGGTTTGAACTGGATGATATGGCATTGAGCACATGATAAGCATGGGGTAACAGTGGCACACGTAATGTGGACTGCGGAGAAGGCTATGACAGTGACAAGTGGAGGTCCACTTGGGGAAAAATATTTTAAGAGCATGTGCTGCCTTCTCTTGCAAAAAATCTAGTAACGCAAGAAAAAAAAAAAAAAAAACCAACAATTTTGGGTACAATTCTACGTGTGATTAATTGTGATCGATAGAGAAAAAGTGACGTGCTCGTATGAAAGTGAAACAACTGATTACGGACTATTGCTTAAAAGAGTTGTCATAAAAGTTATAAAAGTTGTGAGTTTGTTGCGGTAATTGTCAGAGATTATGAGAAGTTATGGGACAACTTGGACTGGACTTGAGTTGGGTCTGCTAAGAAATAGTCTAGGCCAACTATTCGTACTGGACCCAAATCTGTGCGCATGTGGGCTCAAAGCTTTTGAATATAAAGAAATATATTACATATTTAGTCCTTAATTTTTACACCATATTTGAATTTGGTTCTTAACCTTTCAATTGTGTCAATTTGGTCCTTAACTTTTTAATGTTGTGTCAATTTAGTCTTTGCCATTATATATTAGATGAAAATTGTTTACATAGCAAATAACCAAAATAAAATTTTAGTTTATTATCACATTAACAGAAGCTAATTTTTTATTTTGGCCATTAGACATGTCATTAATTTTCATCCAAAAGATAACTGTAAGGATTAAATTGACACGGTAAAGAAAGGTTAGGGACTAAATTGACACAATTAAAAGATTAGGGATCAAATTAAAATATGGTGTATAGGATAGGGACCAAATACGTAGTTTACCCTAACTAAAAAAACCGTTATAATTTTTTATTTGTGATTGAGTGAAATTTTGAATGAGGTGGTACAACGTAGCTTTTAGAATCATAAAAAATTAATTTACTTTAAAACAAATGGAGAGAGCTTGATCTATATTTGCGTCTGGGACTAAATGCATAGCCAACAACAGTAAGCTATCATCCTTTTAATTCAAAATTTGTACTTATAAGAATGCATTTACACATAAGAAATAGAGGGATCAATTGAGGAGAAAAGGGATTTTGAAGGGCTTCTATTGATTGAGAACCTATAAGAGATAGTGGAGACACTCCATAATCCAACCCACCTATATAATTGCTAAAATCCATCTTAATCAAAGCAATCTTAAGGAAGTTCCAACTAACTCTGTTGTAAGCCTTATTCATATAAAGTTTAAGTGCCTCTAAAACTATTTTTTCTTGTCTTTTTTCTCAACAAGTCAAAACTCTCATGAAATATAATAATATTGTTTGTAATTAGACTACCTTAAACAAAGGCATTTTGAAAGGAGGTAATCAGGCTATCCCTCTAGGGTTTAACCTATGAAGTTTTAAACCATTACTTTGGATAATCATTTTATAAGGAGCATTGCACAATAATAGGTTTAAAACGATAAACTAATCCGTGCATGTGTACTTTACGAATCAAAACAATAAAAGAATGGCTTAAATGGGTTTAAAATAAGCACTGCACAAGCTAATAGGTTTAAAATAAGCTAGTATTCCATTTGGTCCAAGAGCCTTTGTAGAACCCATTTGGAAGAATAATGTTGTTTCAATTTCCTACATCAGAATTGGCCCATCATTGGGCCGCTCCACTTGGAGCCCAAGGGGTGAACCCCCTAGCCCAAAAAAAAAACACTAATATATATATATATATATTGTTTTGACCCACCTAAAATAATTTTTGAACACCTTGATTCTAGAATTTTTGAAGCCCAATTAAAATAATTTTGAATATGATCCTCTTAACAAATATTTTGACCTTTTTATACACATAAAAAGCCCAATAACAAACTAATTTAATCTAAAATCTGGGAAAAAAAAATTAGCAAGTCCAACAACATAAGTAGAAATTTGTTAATCTTAAACCTTAGAAAAAGTCCATTTAGGTTTTAACAAATTTGAAATAAATCAATCAAAAGGGAGATCAATGGATGAATGATTGCTTAGCTGTGTATATTAAAAGAAATGTAGTTTATAGGATTGATAATGAAGAAATTATGTAACTATTTCAAAATATGAAGCATCATAGAAAGTAACTGTAAAAACTTTATATATTTCGGTTTTTGTTTTTGTTTTTGTTTTTTATGATGTCAATATATTCAAGTTCTTTTTTGTTTTAATTTTTTATTATTATATAATTTATGTTTTTCATTGAACCCTTCAAAAAATAATCCTAGAGCCGCCATCTGCCGTCAATTATATTCCTACTCCCTTGTGAGTTTGGGTAAAGGCATCTTATTTAGTTGTTGAAGAATACTTTCCACTTTAAAGTAGTGCATATCTTTATAGAGAAAAATTGTAAAAAGCTCTATTCAATTTTGTCCAAATTATCCATCTAGTACCTATCCTCCCTTCTAAGTTGTATAATGCTATTGTATGCTCTTTTTTTTCTTCACCAGAGTTGGAAAATATCTCATATTCCCGTTTCCATAAAAAATCCAATCCCTTCTAGTGTTTTTGAGTTGACATGATTTCTTCCCTAATTCATCAAGCTATTCTTTCACTGATTGTTTTTTTAGGGAAAAAGGGGCTTTTGCCCTTATTTTTAAAAATATCTAGCATAATGTTTTTGTTTTAAAACTATTAAGCATTGTGTCCCTGTTTTGAAACTTGATTTTAACAAAATTAAGTTATAGGTGGAACTCAACATTAGTAATGTTGAGTTCTATGCATATTGCCACTTACTTTTTTTTTGAAAATTTAAGTGAAACTCAGCATTGCTAGTGTCGAGTTTCACTTAAAAATATACATATAACTCGATTTTGAGGATATCGAGTTTTATACATAACTCAATTTTGTTGTAATCAAGTTTCAAAAATAGGGGCATTTTGTTAAATAGTTTCAAAACAAGGACATTGTACTAGATATTAAAAAAAAAAAAAAAAAAGTTGAAAGCCCATTTTCCCCTTGTCTTTTAAGGACATACATTCTATTCAAACCTTAGATTCTACTCTTGAATAAATTTTAGTTCTACTTTCTTTTTAAATATATATTATTTAATCTACCAACCTAAAGACATCTTTATTTTAAACTACAAATTTAGCTCTAACTTCTTGCCGTTTGTACATCAATCAAAATACATTGGAGCTTGTCACCTCCACTATCCAAGCTTGCTACATCACTTCTGGAGAAATTAGGATGAGTGAACCACATTGCTTCAAACCAAAATGGTCTTAGTTTGAATGGAACTTTCCTTTCCAATATTTATAAAAAGCACCAATTCTAAGCAATTAGTATGAGCCACATCTTTACAAGAAATCCACCTCGAATTTACTTAGAGACCATTGAACGTTGTAGTTTGAATGGTATGTTTGTCTTTCTCCAACAGAGAGTGTGCATGTTCAAACCTTCAAGAACGTAGTTCCCTTAACTTTTACGGTAAAAAAAAAAAGGGAGAGAGAGTAAGTTAGGGCAAAACTAATTGAAATTATAATTTTTAATTAATTTTAGTAATACATAATATATAATTGAAATTAATTTTCTAAACATAATTAATGACATGTAATATAATTGAAATAAATTTATCAAATATTATAACACATAATGAGTATTATATATATATGAATCACGAAAATAATTTTTATTAAAAATTTCAAATTAACCAATAACGTATATTTGATTTGCGTGGGACATCGATTAGACAACTTACTTAGTAGACTTTCTCAGCAAAAAAAAAAAAAAAAAACTAAGTAGATCCTAGCCTTTACAATGACCTTATGAAAATTTTCAATTATTTTACCTTTTGTTTCAACTAATATGTGCGTTATAATTACAAAGAATTTGCATGAGGAAAAAACTTAAGTATAGTCAATGTGACTACATAAACCAATGTCTCACATGATTGAATTCAATTATCTTTTTTTTATTTTAAATAACACGTTTTGTGTTACATTTTGGTCAATGCTGTTATATAGTTGAATGAAAAGGACTTTCAAAAGTAACCGGGAAAATAACAGTACAAGAATTTACTTATGGGGAAAAGAAAAACATCCTTGAATGCATGATGTGAGAGCCTAAAAGTAAAAAGACAAAGTCAATCAGAACAAAAACCTTAAGATTAGTGGCCAACGCATTGACATTTGTCTTTCAGGTGGAAGCATCCAATTGGATAGATGTGTTGCCATTAGAATCATGTTCTCAAAAGAATATAAAGGGGTAGTACTTTTGACCTTGTAAGTTGCATGGTTTCTATAATCAAATAAAAAAAAAAAAAAAAAAAAAAAAAAAGAGAGAGAGAGAGGTAGGTCAGAGAGGCCCATACACAATACATGAGCAAAAGAGATAAGACATAGTACTGACATACATCATGAAAAATGCTCGAAGTCGGGCTAGCTCAAATTTTTTGCATGCTTGGCTAATGGCTATACATGAATGGTAAAAGTTATAGTGTTAAGAATTAATTTTTTCTACACTTATTTCATCTTTATCAACAAAGTTTTCTTTTTCTTTTTCTTTTTCTTATTCCTTTTCTTTGTAATTATTACTTTCAATAGCCAATCAAATGGTTTAAGATGTGGATTGTGATCCCGAAGTACATTGACACATGTTATATTTGTGCAATAAAGTCAGTAATACATATTACTGTTATTGGAAATTACATATTTTAGAGAAAAGGATGCTGAGATTTAAACATATCTGGAGGAATTTTGCGAAGTATATATTCCGCAAATTGAAAATAGATTAACAAGATTTAAGCCATTAAAACCTTCACTTTTTTTGTGAATTAATATGCTTTTCTTTTCTTACTTATAAAAAATGATTAAGATTTTTTAGAGTTCTTAGGATATTTCGTACTCGACTACATAGAGTTTTTTTAATCTAAAATTTTCTTTTCAAATAAACTGTTTAGATTATGCCACGTCATCATTCCACTAACAAAACTTTTAAAAATAATAGTGCAAACAAAACAAAAAATTTTGGACCACCTTAGCCTGATGCTAACGTTTCCAAAGAGGCAAAAACCTTAGAATCTCTACTGCCAAATTCCATCTCTCTAGGTCATCCAAAAAAATTTTCCCAACTTTTACAGTTTCTTCATCATCTTCTACAAGTCAATTCTTTAAATTGTCCATAAAAATTTATAGAGGATCTTGATTTAAACATGTTCTTTGATCAACCACAAGAAAATTAAGCTATGGTGTTTTAGGGAAAGAATTTTGAATAAAAGCGTTAATCAAATGTGATTTGGTTAATTTGTTTTCATGCCCCTCTTACCCATTTCTATCTCGATCTCTTCTTTATTTATTATTTTTTCCTAACTCTAGAAACGCCGTCTACTTCATGTTAACATTACATATTTGGAGTAGTTCTAAAAAACTATTGTTTTGAGAGATTATGTTAATAGAATATATATCTTAAAAGAAGAAATAGGATTAAAAGAACTCGACGTAGTAGAGTTTTCTAAGATTTATTGAGGATCTTGATTCTTTTCGCGTTGTACATCCTTTGAAGGAATTTAAGGTCAGTGTAATTAGGTACATATTCACAACAAGTGGCATGATCAAGAAGCCCTAGCTGTGACTAAATACCATATCAATGCATGAGGTTTCTTCCAGTGATAATTCTTTCCTCATGGATGAGCTACATGAAAGTAATACATTAATTTGGCTCCCCTCAATTAAAAGGAATATATTCTGTCAGGGCTGCCAAATATTGCACTTGACGAGAGGACGATATGCAAAGATAATGCACTTGGTGAGGTACTAGCTAATTTTGAATATTGATTCGAATCTAATCTTCTCTTCTTTCATTGCCTATAAATTGAAACTCCAGAACTTCAAATTAGAGCAAGAACATTTGAGAGGAAGTGAGGTCTAACATGAAGATAAGTCTTGTTTGATAGCCAAGGATGACTTGCCTGCTACTTTGAAGAGGTTCAACTGTTTGGCATTGCCTACAAACCTTGTTTTGTTCTCACGTAGGTCACGCCTTGGTTAACTGACAAGCTCTTCTCTTTCATTTTAGACTTTCTCTTTCTTCCCTCAATTTAGCTTCCTACACTATTATTTGTCCCGTAAAATGGAGATTGTTAAGAAGAAGGGAGGTCTAACATGAAGATAAGAGTTTTGTTTGATAGCCAAGGATGACTTGCCTGCTACTTTATAGAGGTTCAACTGTTTGGCATTGCCTACAAACCTTGTTTTGTTCTCACGCAGGTCATTCCTTGGTTAACTGACAAGTTTTTCTCTTTCATGTTAGACTTTCTCTTCCTTCCCCCAGTTTAGCTTTCTACACTATTATTTGCCCCGGAAAATGGAGATTGTTAAGAAGAAGGGAGGTCTTACATGAAGATAAGAGTCTTGTTTGGTAGCCAAGGATGACTTGCCTAGTTCCTCTGAGAGATTTCAAGTGTTTGACATAGACTAGAATCCTTCATTGGTTTCCAGGCAGGTCTCCTTGGCTAAACTAACAGGTTCTTTTTTGTCATGTTAGGCTTCCTCTTCTTCCCTACTTACAAGCATTTGATATTTGAGATAAACATTGTTCTGCGCATGTATGCAAGGTTTGTATTAGATGAAGTATGAAGGGGGCTAGGCTATGCAGTTAAGCCTAGGGAAGTAGTAGAAATATACATACATATGTGTGTGTGTGTATACATATATATATGAGAAACTCAAATCACTAGAAACTTATATGTTATTTACTAGGTTAACTAGTATGGTTGACTATTTTGTGATTTTTTGGTACAGAAGAGAGAAACCCAAGCAAGACATGAAGGAACATTCATATAGGACTTGGAGGCCATTGTTTCCAAACTCACACTTCTTGTAGAATTGTCTTTGCACTTGACAGAAGAACAACCTTAGCCTCGATCTATGGATGTATGAATGTCCTACAAAAAAGATAACCCGGGCCTTGGAATTTTATTCTTTCTTTTGCAGACTTGTTGCATTTCCTTCGTGCTCAACAAAAAAATTATTTTGCAATAACCATGTACAATAGCCTTCAAGACAGTGTCTTTGCGAGTCTGTCCTGTACTCCCGTGCTATTGAGCTTATACAGCCATCAAACAGTCCGCTTCCATTTCTTTTCTTTGCCATAAAAGCAAAGCACCCCAGTGTAGTTATCACAATTTGGTCCGAACATGTGATTATAATTGAATTTTAATACTTATAATTAGATAATTGAATTTTAATAAGATTTCAAGTAGTATACTTTTTGTTTTGAAAAAAGAAAAAGAAGAAAGGTTTGCCTTTTATTTTGTACTAGACTACTAGGCGGGTTGAGAATGACTTGATTTGGATGGGCCTGAATTAAGAGGACTTTGATAGTAAAAATCAATCTATCTATAACCTATATTTATATATTATTTAATCTATATATTATTTAATATATAAAAATGGAGGCATAGTAATAAATTTTGCGTCTCTATCATTGTGGCATGTTATCCACTTATTTTCAACATTTTCTTTTCTCTTTTTAAACCTTTTTTCTCCTTATTTCTTAAAAAAATTTAATTATAAATAAAAAATCTTCTTCTCCTTATTAATCTACACCTATTGTTACATCTTCTTCAACTTTTTCATTCTCTCTTTGCTTTTTTATCTCTTTACTACTATCTACTTTATTGTTACACTTCTTTCATTCTTAAATTTTAACCGTTCTTCTTCCCATATTAATTTGTATAAATTTGGTATAATTTCTCTCATTCAATTCATATTTTTTTTCACATAAAAAATGTTAGTACACTTTCTCTCTATTTTTTTTTTACTTTATTTTGGTGGATTTTTGTTCTTTCTTCTGACTCTAATCTAGGTTGATTATTATTTTTTAATATGTTTTTTAGTGTTGTGTTTTCTAATTCACAGTCACAAAGTCTTATCTATCCCTCCTAATCAAGGAAGTCAATACCGTATCGGAGATTGTACCGGTTTGGCCACCGGTACGATATATTTCGGATGCCGGTCAATACCGGTGTACCGTTTCGGGTTTACCGCTATTTTATATATATACACACACACACACACACCAAAATCTTTAGAACCATGTTTATAAATATATAATATTTCACTTATATTATAGTAAATATAAAAGTTTATTATAAAATATTACCTCAATTCAGAACAAATTATTCATAATTTTAGACTTTAGTATCAAATAAAAGAAAAAAAAAACACAATATAAAAAATAGAAAGCTTAGTTGTTCATTGCATACTAAGAAAATAAATAATACTAAGAAGTTAATGTAAATAAGTTACCATTATGCCTTTACAAAAATTCAAAAATTACAAAACTAAAAAAAAAAAAAAAAGCTTTTTTCTGTACCGGCCGGTACGCCCGATACCGGCCGGTATTGCCCGAAATTGGCCGGTATGACCGGTACGTGGACGGTACGGCCGGTATTTTTTCCGGTAGAATATAGAAGTGTACCGGTACCAGTGCACTGGCCGGTACCGGTACGGTATCGGCCACACTGCTCCTAATACCCTTATAGCTTTGGTTGGAGTTAATACTTAATACCTAGTTTTTTTTAGAAATAGAAATTTGAGTTTATATTAAAACGCAATCTACATGGTTATAAATATGAATGTGCCTACCAATTGTTTGAGTAATAAATTATTATAAAATCTATATTTTATTTCTTTGGTTTCTTTTATAATTTTTTTAAGAGAACATTGTAATTTTGTGATGAGTTTTGATTATCATGATATTTTTTTTTATAGGCGTGATAATCTCCTTAGTTCTTAAGAGATGGAAAATTTGAAACTTATAAAATTTAGTTGTATATTAGATAAATATAACAGACTATTAACCGAAATTAGAAGAATACAAATCACCTCATGAAAAAAATATTAATCAAACATACAAAAAATTATAGAATGATATATTTTTAGAGATAAAAAAAATAGTAAAAAAATACTTGTAGAAGCCTTATAAAAAATAAAATACAATACTTGAAGCAATTGTTTTTTTATTTTTTTATATTACACTTTATTACAAAATATTTATATATTCTCATGCATCGTGTGGAGTTGTGACTAGTGTATATAAAATTAAAGATGTTTGACTTTTGGTTGGTTTCATAAAATTTTGCCGTGTATTCTTTTTGAAAAGATACACATCAATATTCTCATTTATTTTTTAAAATTTATTCTATATTAAAATCTGCAATTAGAATCTTGCCAAATTTTGGTTTATTTAAGAGAAATTCTTTCTTTAAATGATAAAATAAATAGTTTCATATACAAACACAATCATAATAAATATCTATTAATAATTATCATAATTATTTATTTAATATTTTCATTTAAAAAATAGTCATAATAAATACTCATTAATAAATACCATAATTATTAAATTCATGTATAATATTTCATACACAAACATAATCAAAATAAATGTGTATTAATAACTATTATAATTTTCAAATTTCATATTTATCCACAAAATAAAAGAGAAAACCTAATTTGTTTAGATAAAAATATCAAATAATATTTTATTAAACTTTCCTATTTCATTGTAGGTTGCTAACTAGTTTATATATTCTATATAAAATAGAAAGTATTTTACTTTTAGTTGACTTCATAATAGGTTATCACCTAAAATTTTGAGACCTCAAAATTAAACATATCATTATTAAATATATAGTTTTTAATTAAATTTTGATTCTATACTATATTTAAACCATTAATTAGAATATTGCAACATCATATGTTCTTTAAGTGGTAGAATAGATAGTTCCATATAAATATAATCATAATAAATGCATATTAATAACTAATTATCAATTTATATTTAAGGCAAAAAGACTAAAAGAGAAAGAAAAAAAAAATCATGTTTGTTAAACTTTTAATTTGTTGTGTATTGTGCGGGTTACTGACTAGTAGAATAATAAAAATAAGATATTAAATTCTATAAGGATGTGGTGTAAAACCTAATTTTTATCCCTCTAATCTCAATATCTCACATTATCATATTACATATTATAAAATAGGCATAACCATGCTCAATCAATTTTAATATTCATTTGAAAATCCAACTTAATTGTGAGTTTATTAAGATATTATTATGTGTGGTAAGATGTATTAAGTTTTAAGTAAAATAAAATGCTAATATAACAATCATGGGTTTTACATCCCATCTTTACCAAATTCAGACTCTAAAAATAAACTCAAGTCTCAATAAAAATTAAAAGAAGAGAAATTCACTTGTGTTTAATTGATTTGATCTAATGGGTTTCAATTAGCTCAACTAGTAAAATTTATTTTCATCGAATGTAAGATTTGGGATTCAAACCTTGTTTACACCAAAATGAATTGGTATTTTGGCCTTATAGTAAAAAACAATTATTATGAAGCAAACACTATAGATTGAAAATCTATCGTATCTATGAAATATATATATATATATATATATATATATATATATATATATATATATATATATATATATATATATATTTGATCAATTGAATTTTCCCTAGAAAAACAAAAATTTTGATCAAAATAATTATAATCTGTGAGAATCCTAGCCACTAAGATTATACCCATTTGATAAGAAGAAAGATGCAAGTTTCTGATGTTCCTTGTCTATTCCAAGAGTACATGTTCATTCTATATATAATGGATTTGTAGATTCCTAGTTTAAAGTTTTGCCAAACGAGTAACCTAGCTGTTCATACCATTTGTTAGGCTCTGACACTTGGTCGAAGACTGGCTGAGGAACTATTTTTATTTGGAAACTTTTAGAGATCCCTTTTTACTTTGGAAAGAGTTTTTCCAAGTCAACCCAGGATATATATATTTTTTTTAATGGCTTTTACAACTATGGGCTTGTGATCATTATCTTTTATTAGACTCAGATAATCAGATTCGTAGAAATAATTGGAATCTTTTTCTTCTTTATGGCTAATACTTTAATGAAGCCACATATTCTTCCTCCTCCCCGTTGCCAGTCGATTTTTGGAATAACAAATAAATTGGGCCAATAAACCTAGGTTTAATATGGAAGGGAGTCAAGCCCACAAATTCACAATAGTATCAAATACAGCCTATACAGGTTAAATTGCTTAATGGTGCATAAATAGTAAAGAAAGGGTCCAAAAGCAGTGACTCACAAAAGGGAAAGTAGACCAAAGAAACATTTTATATATTTTAGAGTCATAATTCATAAATATAGGTGAGAGAGAGAGAGAGAGAGAGAGAGAGTACACATGACACCCTTAAGAGCTGCTGCTTCTGATGGTTTAGAAATTAGAAGTCTTATTATAATTGAGTAAGCATGGTTGGTAAGATGGGTATTAATGGCTAATTATGAGCTTGGCTTGGTATTGAGGCTTTATAGCAAGTCTGGGGTGCTTCCAGAATTCGTTTTTGAATAAAAATTGAAGCTTTTAGCCGCTGTATCTCTAGAAAGATGGAAAACTTTAGCTTGTTTTTTTGCCTGGATCTTAAGGTGGGCTCGTTTAATACTTTAATCATGATTTTGGGTAATTTGTTGACTTAGCTTAATTTGCTAAACCCTTATAGGCTAAAACGGCACCGAGGGAACTTGATAAATTTGCCAAATTCGTCAGAGATCATTTACTAAAGCTAGCATGCTTCTCATGGCTAAAAAGGGTTCGGTCAAATTTTCAGACGAGTAGCAACTCTTTCATAAGTGTCTTTTTGTTTTGTGCGTGTAAGTGGCCAACAAGTAGACTTGTTCAGGGGATCCTAAATTTTGCAAGTGTCAACAGCCCATTTAGAAAAATTAAAATTTTGGTCCCATGCTAAACCCAAAATAGGCCTAATTTTTATCCTCCAAATACTATTTTACTTTAATTTCCCCATCAAAATACATAGGCTTGAGTCATCCTTAAAATATTATTACAAATAGGTGATCCCAAAGAATTGGGCTTTTACTTCGTGAGGACCCGTTGGACCTTTATCAAAAATGGCATCAACACTCCCAATCCTCACTTGCATTCTACTCCATCCACTCTTAAAATTCATGGCCCCTTGAGTTTTTTTTTTTTGATGCAAAGCTTGAATTATATTCAATCAAGCAAAGAATAGGACTTACAACAGAACAGAGCATAGCATCACAGCACAAGAAAACAGAGGCACTATTTTATACAGTTAGATTGAACAATTTCCTGCACTACCATAGGAAGAGCTCCTATCCACACCTGCGGGCCTTCATTTCTTCTTGCAAGTTGAGCAATCTCATGAGCAGCTCTGTTGTAATTCCGATTCACGTGATTGACTTTCCAGCTAGTGAAGAAGCACAGTAAGGCAAGGATACCTTGAACCAAATGGCCTAGGCTGCCATCAACGAACTTTTCTTTAATGCTGTTAACTATTGATAGAGCATCAGATTCAACAATAATCTGAGTAAGCTTCAAGTCTCGGGCAAGTAGAACACCGGCTTCCACGGCAAGAGCTTCAACCTCTGCAGCAGAGAACCGCCCGGAAGGTAATTTCCAGAAGCAGCAATAACAGCTCCACAAGAGTCACGTATAACAACTCCAACACTAGAATTTCGTCCATCCTCTGACGTCGCTCCGTCAACATTGATCTTAAAAACTCCAGGCGGTGGAGGAATCCAACCATTACACTTCCTTGCTGGATTTGTGTTCAGAGTTACCAAAGCTTCCCTATAATTTTGTAAAAGCCTTTTTGCAAAACTCCAAATCTGACTCGGTAAATGGCACTTAGATTCAAAGATAGCTTGGTTTCTGTTGTACCAAACTGACCAAGCAGCTCCAAAGAAAACCTCCAGGTCACAATCAGCTCCACATTGCAAAATAGTTAAAGCTACATCAGCTATGTCAGCAAGCACTTGCATGGCCCCTTGAGTTGACACCATGTTCTATCGAGCAAGTCAAGTGAGAGTTATGTTAAATGACTACAGAGATATACTGTGGGCGAATTTTTTGGTCTTTTGAAACCTTTTGACATTTGATGTGATAAAAATAGGTTCGGAAGATTATTGTCCTAGAATGTGTGCTCCACAATTTGACCTGAAATAAGTCATTCCAGCAACTTTACGCTGGACTAGCAACATCCATTGGCATGTACAAACCGTTTAAATTCCAAAAATTTCTCGAATTCCTTAATGCCACACAATTTTCCAAGACTTGGCGGTCTCCTTATATTACATTCTTACTTACCTTTTGCTCAAAAAAAGAAAAAGAAAAAAACTACATTCTTTATCAACAATTATGCTATCCTGAATGCATTGAAGGCCATTGGACAACCATGACCATTTGACCTTGTAGAAAATGAGAAGAAACTTGCCAACCTTCCTTATCCAGAAGAAGTAAGAATGTAAATCCTCTGTACCATTTTTTGTAATCCATTTTATGTTCCACCAACCACAACTTGCTATGTATTTGTTTAATTTTCCTTATAAAATAGCCAAAGTTTAAAATGGAAAAAAATAAATATTATATCCATATTTCTTTCTAGAAATAGAGGCATCACAAGTGAATTCCCTATCACTATATGTTTGTGTTAAGGATTAGCATTATATCCATATTTCTTTATAGTAGTGATGAATGATCTCAATAGATAAACTTAAGATAAAGTCCCTTGTTGTATGCTTTTTTGTAGATGATATATTTTTAATGGATGAAACTAGATGTAGAGTTAATGTTTAATTAGAAATTTGGAGTGATGTTTAGAATCTATATTCTTCCAACTAAGTACTACTAAAACAAAATACATGAAATGGAAGTTAAATAAAAGTAGAAATAACGATGAAGGAGTTGTATTGTTGTAGACTTGATGATCAAGAAATAACAATGAGTGAAAACTTTCAATATCTTAGATTAATACTTAATGATCGAGAGATTGAACAGGATGTAAATTATAGGGTAGGAACTGGGTAAATAAATTAGAGAATTGTAATATGAGTATTGTGTAATCATAAAATACTTTTTTTTCTTTTTATAATAATAGAATAGATATTAAGATAAAGAGAAAATTTTGTAAAATTACTAAGATCAACTATGTTCTGTAGTAATGGTTTTAGGGCTGTTAAGTAGCAATATCTTGATAAAATGAATGTAGCTAAAATACAAATATTGAGACAGATAAGTAAAAATAGAAGTATAAGATTCAAAATGAATTCTTTTTTTCTTTTTTTTTGAGAAATAAAATGAAGAAGTTCACTTAAAGATATGTGTGAGCACCCCTAAATGTGACATTTGAATGTCAACATGTCATGTGAATTACTTTTTTGGAAGTATCCCAGTGTGGGTCCATTCGCTTGGACCTATAATACACTACCAACTCTTGGGTTAGGGTGCTTTTTTATTGGATTTTATGGTGTGATTTTATGATAGAATCTCATTCTCTCTTCCTTATGTGTGCGTGTTTGTTTGTTTCTCCAAAGAAGGAAAAAAAAAAACCCCTCTAAGGTTAGGGTAAAGAGATGAGTTGTCACTTCATTTAAGTCCAATCCAAGAACCACTTTGACCCTATGTAAAGATTTAAATTAACAAGACCTTAGTCTAGAGTTAAAGCATAGGTTTGAAAAGGGTTTAGACACTCAACTTTACCTAACCAATTAGTAAGCTTCCACTTGTGTTACATGCACCTTTTTTTATTTAAGAAAAATATTAAGGAGATTTTGTATTCATTTTTTTTAGAAACAAAGGGGATTCTGTTTTAGTATTCTAATTACACACTTATTATATATAATAAATAATGACATATAAGGCAAGATTTTATTATAAAGAGTAAATCTAAACACAAAAAAGGAAAAATATTTAAATATTCAAACTACAAATCAAATCACACTACATATGGGAAAGTAAATCAAATATACCATATCAAATTAAATATGGAAAGCAAATCAACTAATGAAATGACATCAAACCAAACATGGAAGGTAAAACAATTTTGCATATATGAGGTGAACTGTCTAAGGAAAGAGATTTAAAATAGACAACCCAATTCTAGGATTTCATGCATTTCATTGTTTTTATTTTTATTTTTATATAGATACAATCTCGTTAACCACTCTATTATGATTGCACTCTTATCATTAGGTTAAGAGACTAATTGGTTTTAGTGTAGATATAGATTGAGCCCCATATCTCTTATTCCACGATAATATACTTCATTAGTTCATTGAGCTAATTAGAACCCACCATACTATCTATTCAATTTGCCCAACCAATTGAAGTCAACCATATTTTACTATAGGTAGTAGCTATATAAATAAATCTTAGAATTCCCATTTAAAGAATATCAATTCTTCATAATTCCTAAATCAAAGCAAGATACCATAAATTGCAATTAAAGCACATTCTTTACTTTTTTTTTTTCTTTTTTTGGAGAGAAAACATTCATTACTTATCTTGAATTAGAATGCATAGGCAATCCTCATACATGTGTACACAGGATCTAGGATGTGAGAAACACGACCAAAGACGGCCGAGATTTTTGGATATCCCCTTGGATAATGAGTCCTATAAAAATGCTCGACTGACAATGTCTACTCCCCTACATCAAGGGATTCACAAATGTAGTCACCACTTTATTCTTTTTGAAAAAAAAAATAATTTTATAAAATTTTATTCAAAATAAAATTCATAATTTGACTATGTCATTAATGGAGAAAAAAAGAAATAATTCCTCTAGTTACAACGTGAAAGAAAATTACAACAGTTTAATTTCTAGTTACAAACTAAGCAAGAAAAATCACAAAGGAAAAACACTAACTTAAATCCTTCTATCTAAATTGGAAGCTAAGTGATGAAAGGGGAAAATGTTAAGCACTCATTTCACTTTAATCTGAAGATTGGTCTCCTTGGAATTAATGGCTAGCTATAATCTCGTCGTTATTAAATCAAACCAATACATTCATAAACATCGCACCATGCACGAAATGAGCGCAACCAAAAGAATAACACATGAGAATATGAGATAAAACAAATAAAAAACTGAGATCCTTTCAAAAAAATTCCCAATGAATGAATCTCAAATAGGTTAAACAATTTCGGCAAATGCAATTCTAAACTATCGTGATGTGAGATCATGATTAATACACATGTGGGATTGATTCATAGACTTCGGGTTAGATTTTGAATGATTGAATCATGCTCTTGAATATTCCCCGTTGGTTTTGGGGTTTAAAAAAAGGCGTAAATGCACTTTTAGTCCCTATATTTTGACATTTTTTCCCTTTTGGTCCTTACATTTTCATTTCACTACTTTTAGTCCTCAAACCAATTAACACGTGTTATTTTAGTCATTTTCATCAGTCAACAGACGGAAATAGCTGAGGTGGCTAACGGAGGGATTAAAATATTAATTAAAATCCATCGTGGCTCCTGTCACCCATGCCATATGGGTTTCCCGCCATTTTATGTCACACGTGACCTTCACGTGACCCTCACTACAACCACCTGTGGCGCGTGTGAACCCCCAAATCAGTCCACCTTCTCTTTTTGTGAACCCCCAAACCAAATCAGTCCACCTTTCTCTCGATCTGAGATAGCCATTAAACCACCATAACAGACAAACAAACAAACCACCATCGCAGACAAAAATTTTAAACCACAACCACCATCGTAGACAAACAAACCACCATCACAGACAAACAAACCCAGAAATATATATACCTAAACCCACTTTTCTTGGAATAGCAGAGAAGAGAAAAGCAGTAAGATCTCTATCTCTGTAAACTGAAACCAAACATATAGGTATTAGCTCTCTCTCTGTGTATGTCTTTATATATAGCTAGCTTTATATTATGCGGAGGGGCCACAATGTTGCTTTTGTATATTCATTGTTAGGTTTTGACTTTATTATGTTTGTTTAGTGACTTTTGACTGTTTGTTGGTCCTTGTTTGGGCATGTGTTTCTTTGTGGCTTCCAATGTGGTCCCTGTTTTCCTCTGTTGAAGATAATGGCTGATTCTGTGTGTGATGTATACTAAATTAGTGGGCCAAAATACTAAGTCATTATTAAAGTGATTTTATGATATATAATGTTAACATGTGTTTCTTTGTGGCTTCCAATGTGGTCCCTGTTTTCCTCTGTTGAAGATAATGGCTGATTCTGTGTGTGATGTATACTAAATTAGTGGGCCAAAATGTTGAGTCATTATTAAAGTGATTTTATGATATATAATGTTAACATGTGTTTGTTTGTGGATTACTATGCATGTGTCTATTTTTTATGACATTGTTGTTTACTATGTTTTTGTTTGTGCTTTCCAAACAATGTTGAAGATAATGTGCATTACCATATTATATAATTCGAAACAGCTGAGGTGGATTGTGGAATGATGAGTGCTGATTTGGCAAATAATTAATGTGTGATATTTTGTTAACTAATGAGTGCTGTTTTGGAATGTAGTCAATATTATTTAAATGGTTTATATGTGTTTTGCATGCAACATGAGTGAGCTATTTAGCTTGTCTGTGCATCATGGTGGGTATTTTACTGATAACCCTCGAAAATATGTGGGAGGTAAAGTGGATGTAGTGGATAATTGTGCCCCTGATAGGTGGTCGAAGACAGAGATTAAGGTTATATGCAGGGACTTTGGATACACCTCTATGAGCAGGCTTTGGTATAAAATGCCTGGTAATGATCTAGAGAGAGCTAATTTCCATTTGATAGTTAATGATAATGATGCCATGTTTATGACAGATTTAGTGATTGGTCATGAAGAAATTCACATGTTTGTAGAGCACCTTGTGGATAATCCTATACTAATAGACGAAGGTGAACATATTGGGGTAGATGTGCAACCATTAGCAGTGGAACAAAACCTTTTAGGATATGGCAGTAATGATGATGCCAGCCATGATGAAGGTAGTGAAGATGCTGACAATAGTAACTCTGGTAGTGAAGATCATAACAATGATAATGAGGATCCCATTGATGATTATGTTGTTGAGGTTGATGTTGCAGAGGTGTATTCTAGGAGAGTAGGTAAGGAACCTGTGACTCAGCACCCATCTGAGGACAAGGATGTAGCTGATAGCAGTGACAGTGGAGGAGGTGATGGTGAAGGAAGTGGCCTAGAGGATGATGTAGTGAATCCTGATGAGAGGGAGTTTGTGGAGGATAGTAGTGATAGTTGGGATGGTTCTGATAAGGATATTACTGAACCAGTACAAATGGATGCTGGTGTAATGAACTCTGATTATGAGAGTGAGTAGTTGCACAGTCTTGAGGAATTATCATCTGATGATGATATTGGGGATGATAGTGATGATAGCTCTAAGGATGAATTGAAAACACCTGTGGAAAAGGAAATGGGACAAAAGAGGACCTTCCTAGTGTTTAAGCCAGTTGCTAAGGCTGAACATATCAAATTTGAGATAGATATGTTGTTCACAATAACTAAGCAATTCAAAGAAGTTATAACTGATTATGCAGTTCATGGTGGCTGGGGGATCAAATTTGCAAAAAAATGATTTGTAGAGGGTAAGAGCAATTTGCAAGAAAAGCTGCAAGTTTTTGGCATATCTAACAAAGGTGCCAAGAGAGAAGAGCTACCAACTAAGAACATTGAATTTGCAACACACATGCTCTAGGAGTTATAAGAATCCAAGGTGCACTTCTTCATACATTAGGAAGAAGTTGATGAAGAAGGTGAGAAAAAAACCTAACATGAAACTAAAAGATATCCAAGATGCTGTACATAAGAAGTTTCCACTAAACATAAGTGCAAGAAAAGCCAGCAGGGCTAGGGAGAAGGCAATAGAGTATGTTGATGGGGCTCACACATAGCAGTACAATCAACTTTGGGAGTATTGTGAGGAGTTAAGGAGGGCTAGCCCTGGCAGTACCATACTTATGAAGGTACATACCTTTAATGAAGGTGATTTGGCTGCTGAGATGGACTTGGTTTGTGGAGTTCCTTATTTTAAGAGGCTGTACATATGCCTGTAGGGTTGTAAGAGAGGGTTTATGGTTGGATGCAGGCCAATAATTGGTTTGGATTCCTGCCACTTGATGACTAAGTCAGGTGGGCAATTAATCACACCAGTTGCTAGAGACCCTAATGAAGAGTACCTCCCACTTGCATATGCTGTAGTGGAGGCTGAAACTAAAGACTCCTGGACTTGGTTCATAAATTTGCTACTAGCAGACATTGGTTAGAACACAAGATGGACATTTATATCAGACCAGCAGAAGGTATGTATCTTTATTACCATATTTATATGCATTATCATATTGGATGTATAGAGTTACTACACCACAATTGTTGTTGTTGTACTGTCAGGGGTTGGTGTAGACCTTCATTGATAATTGACCACAATATGAGCATAGGATCTACTGCAGACACCTCTACAATAATCTCAGAAAGAACCATCCTGGTGTTCTGATCAGAGAGTTCTTTTGGAAAGCAGCCAAAGCTACTTATAAAGCTAAGTTTGATAGGCTGATGGATGAACTGAAGGGAATTGATGAGGATGCACACAGTTGGTTGCAAGATCATTCAACCACCATATAGGCCAGACACATGTTCAGTGAGGACAGGTTGAGTGATACAGTACTGAACAACTTGTGTGAGAGTTTTAACAGTAGGATTCTGAAGTTTAGATCTAAGCCTATATTTGTTATGGTATGAATCTAAGCCTTTGAGTAATAGTTAGTCAAATACATTGTTTGATGAACAGTTTGTGTGTGCTTGCAGCTAGAGTCCATCAGGTTATATCTTATGACCAGGTTTCAAGAGAATAGACAAAAGATCATGAAAGTGGAATCAGAGATATGCCTTAAAGTACTTAAGAGGTTGCATAGAGAAAAGACTGCAAGCAGCAGGTGGCTTGCTTGTTGGGCAGGTGATACACAGTTTGAGGTTAAAAATGGACTGCAAAGCTTCACCTTGGACTTGGCCAAAGGACATTGTAGTTGGAGGAAATGGGATACAACTAGCAAACCATGTGCCCATGCAGTTTCTTGCATATTCTTCAACAGGCAGGATGTTGAGCAGTATGTGCATAGGTGTTTTCATGTCTCCACATATAAGGCCTGTTATGAGCCAGTATTTGCACCTATCAATAGGCAGAATATGTGAAGGCCCAGTGGTGTCCAACATGTTCAACCTCCTATCAAAAGAAAGCCACTTGGCAGGCCTAAGAAGAAGAGAGCAAGGGAGCCTGGTGAACCAGCAGGTAGGAGAGCTGGTATCTCCAAACAGTGTAGGGCCTGTGGTAAAATAGGACATAATAAAAGAAGTTGCAAGGGTGAAAGTTTTTACATATTAAATAGGACACAATAAAAGAAGCTACAAGGCACCACAAACAGAACCAATGTAGCCAATAAGGTAACATTCTACCATATCTGTCAAGTAAATGTGTGAGAGTTTTTACATATTAAATGTGGATTTCTTGTTTGTAGACCAGTAGGTACAAAAAATGTTCCAACATTAATCAGCCAATAGGACAAGCTCAAGCTCAACCAAGCTCAGCCACCCCATTTACACCACCTCAGCCATTTGTATCGTCCTAATCCAGCATGCACAGCTTCACTCCTGGTGCAGTGACTCAGCCATGGACAAGCTCTCCTAGTCCATTTCCATCATTCCATTCCAACATGCACAGCTTCACTCCTTGTGCATTTTCTTAGCCATGGACAAACTCTTCCAAGCCAAGTGCACCATACCAAACCAGCATGCACTTCTCATCCAGCCCAAGTGCACCATCTCCATACCAGACCAGCATGCACTTCTCATCCAGCCCAAGTGCACCATACCAGTACACTATGCACAGCTCTGCACACCTTTTCCACCACCCCAATCTAGTCCAAGTGCACACTAGACCCCCATAGGTTCATCCAATCCAGTTTAGGCCAACTCCAATCCAATTGCACCACCCAACTTAAGCAACAGTCCAACTCCAAGACTGAGGAGGAAAAAGATGGTCACATCAGAGACCCTGAATGCTTCTATGAATGCACCTAGATACATGGGGGCTATCATTGCTGGGAGTCAGTCATCAAGGCATGCTCCAAAGAAAAAATGAATGGGATGTTGTTTTATATCTTTTGATGAATGACTTGTGTTTTGTATAATTACAGCCAAGCCTTTATTTTGTATAATTGGTATTAGTTAAACAATGCCCTGCTGTTTGGGTTAAGATTGGCAATTGAATAATGCCTTTTTGTTTTGTAAACATACTTTTTCTTTTCTAAATGATAACTATGAAGATGTTTGGGTTAAGTTTGGCAGTATGTTGGAATATGTTATCTGTTAATACCAGTTTTATTTGTTGCATGCACTTGG
This sequence comes from Castanea sativa, assembly GCF_040712315.1. Taxonomy (NCBI): domain Eukaryota; kingdom Viridiplantae; phylum Streptophyta; class Magnoliopsida; order Fagales; family Fagaceae; genus Castanea; species Castanea sativa. The sequence continues at coordinate 61,988,691 of NC_134013.1, read as the reverse complement.
CAATATATTAGGTAGTGCTTTCTTGGAATATGTTATCTCTCAACAGGGACTATGTTACACACCAATACCAATCCTGCTATTTCCAATCCACACATTGAATGAGAAAGGTATTCATTTATTTCTCAACAGAAAGAGTACAAAATAAGCAGCAGGTGTGTCATTGCTAATAACCAATCCTACCAAAATAGAGCACACTGCCAACCCTCTACACATAAACACTGCAACCCTACATGCACTACCAACCACAGCAACTCTACCTAAGCAAACATAGAACTACAAACATCACCATTAACAATGCCACAACTACAACTAGAAACTTCTCTCTCTTCTTGCAGTCTGCAAGCTCAGCCTCAAGTTGGATGATCCTTTGCCTTTGTTGTGGGATAAGCACCTTACCACATTCACATATCTCATCATCGCGCCATTGGAAGAACCTACACTTTCACCCCACCTGAAACACAGATAATGCTCTGAAAAATGAGAATCCATAAACTATTGTAGTAACAAATTGAAACAACATATTGAAATTAACTAAAACCCACTCAAACAATTTACTAAAATTGACATACCCAGTAGTTTGGACAACCATAGAACCTTCTGCCAAGATTGTCTGCTGTCCACGCCACAACTAGGACAGGTTTTTTATTATAGTAGCACATCATTTGTGCTCTCCTCCTCACACTGGAACTTATTGAAGAGCTTGCTTCCATTGGGCTTCAAAGATTGTTTGTTTTGATCATGGTTTGGGGAGATGAGGCTTACTTGGTGGGTGGAGGTCCAAGCTCGAATTTTGGGAGTTTAGCGTTTCTGGTACTGATTTGGGGGATTTTGGGTTTTTGGCACTGATTGGGGGGGTTTACGGGGTAGTGGTGGTCACGTGGGGGTTACGTGTGAAATAAAGGGGCGGGAAACCCATGCCTAAGTGTCACGGTGGATTTTAATTAATATTTTAATCCTTCCGTTAGCCACCTCAGCTATTTCCGTCTATTGACTGGCGGAAAGGACTAAAATAACACGCGTTGATTGGTTTGAGGACTAAAAGTAGTGAAATGAAAATGTAGGGACCAAAATAGAAATAGGGCTAAAATGTAGGGACTAAAAGTGCATTTATACCTTTAAAAAAATAGTATAATAATTCCCAAAAATCGAACTAAGCTCACAATAATTTGTATGAAATTTTTACACATTATCTTAATGCAATTCTATGAGTATTATCATACGTAATAATTTTATAATATTAAGAATAGTAGGGTATAGATATCACCGGTATATGACTTGGCTGAGACACAAATATCTAGCTCTCTTTAAGGCATTTTGTACCACCACAGAAGAATATTCTATAAACATTTCAACTAGTGCAATGAGTTCACTAGCATGCTACCCCCAAGGTATAACAACCTAGTCACATATGCCATAAGCTCTATGAGTTTGCACTTCAACATAGAGCAAAAGTTCCACCAAAGAAATACCTATTTTTCCCGTGAAATAGGTAAATAAAAAATACTAGTCTATATACATGTATTCTTATCTAGGATGTTTGTTTTCTACACTCATAGGGAATTCTAGATACATATCTGAAGAATGATTTATACAGAGATAGAATGTATGTGAGTTACAAGCACAAAAAAAAAAAAAAAAGAAATAAATCACAAAGATAAAGATGGATAATGTAATATAAATTTTTGTAACAACAATATGAGTTAATGGGTTATAATGTTCCTGTGGGGAGTAAAAGGACCCCAGCGGGCATTTGGGCCTTTAGGCTCTAGCAAGGAAGGCCGATTTGTTCTTGAGCTAAGAATTTGTTAGTACTGCGAATCGGCCCATACGCCGAGGGTCCGAGGACACATCTGAGGGTCAGTTTCTCCTCGGACAGACCCAAGAGAACACGGAGATTCACTACGAAGGTCAAGGCAGAATTCCGGAAAGACTGTTGGTTAAGAGGGGGAAACCCTGAACCTTCTAGATACACCGGTGTTAGAAAAATATCATGAACAAAGGCTGCCACCTCCACATTAAAGACTCTGCACATACCTCCCTGGCCGCATTAATGGGGAAGTGACCCCTGAACAGTAGAACTGAAACTTCTGGTCACTATTCAAAGGCACTAAAAGAAGAAATATCTTTAGGGGAGGGAGTTTGAGCAACACGTGGATAAAGCATCAGGAAAAGAAGTATTTAAGGGGGGTGAAGGCCAAAGAAAAAGGGGGGGAATCAGTGAGTAACCAAGAAAGAAATTAAGAATTGTAATCTTTAAGAAAGAAAGAGAAATAATACAGAAGTAGTCCTCGGCTCACGTCCGAGGAAGTCCATCTGCAATTATCATTCATTATTTACAAGTGTTTGCACACCATAGCCTGTTATTAAGTTCTCAGTACTTCTAATCTAGATTTCAAGCCCACATTCTACAAATTTCATTATTTAAGGCTCATTGGGCCTGAGCCCATAATAGTCTTTGGGTCCAGGTGCAATTGTGCACTTACAATTGGTGCTGTCTGTGGGAATCTAGTCAAAAAGGAGCTGGGATACTATGGCAGGCCTAGGTTCTCACCATGTAGAATCACAAGGATCACAACCGGAGGATCTTTTCGAGCGTCTTGAGCGTCGAATGGATCGAGAGGGAAGTGTCCATACAGAATACCCTAGGGCTAGCCATACTCATGGCGGGGGCAGCACCACTCACGAGGATGGTGCTAGAGCCATGCAGAAGGAGATTAATCGTTTGAAAAGAAAAATGCGCCGCGCTAGACGTAAGCCTTCACTGTCCTCATCTAATCCTTCTTCAGTGGAGGTCTGGGGAGGTAGTTACAGCTCGAGGTCATGCTCACCCCCCAGCGCAATGTCCTCTTGTGAGGAGGATGACCCACCAGCTCGCAGACACAAGAAACTTCCTTCCAGGGGCTTGGGGAACAATGCTATGAGTCGGGCGTTGCACCAACTCTCCAAATCTCCATTCTCACGGAGGATTGAGAAGGGGAGGCTCCCCAGGAGGTTCACCCAGCCCACCTTTACCATCTACAATGGCCGGACTGATCCGGTGGAGCACGTGAGTCACTTTAACCAGAGGATGGCGGTGCACTCTCACAAAGAGACCCTGATGTGTAAAGTTTTCCCCTCTAGCTTGGGACCTGTTGCTATGAGGTGGTTCAACGGCCTTAAATCGGGGTCTGTAGGTTCATTTGGGGAGCTTACTAGAGCATTCGCTTCGCGGTTTATTACGTATAGCAGAGTGCCTTGGCCATTGGACTCGCTGTTATCCATGACCATGAGGGAAGGGGAGACGTTGAAAGCATACTCCGACCGGTACTGGGAGATGTTTAACGAGATAAATGGTGATTTTGATGAGGTGGAGCTCAATACCTTTAAGGTAGACCTTCCTACTGATCACGACTTGAGGAAGTCCTTGACCAAAAAGCCCGTCCGTAGCATACGTCGCCTCATGGATCGTATTGATGAATACAAAAGGGTAGAGGAAGACCAACAGCAAAGAAAGGGTAAGGAGAAGGTTATCCCGCAAGAGAAAAGGGATTTCAGGTCGGACAGATACCACAACAACAATCCAAGGAGGGATTACGTCGGTCAATCCGGCTCGGCAGCACCTCAGACCGTGAACACTGTGTTCCGAGAACTAGTACACCAATTACTAGAGAAAGTTCGTAAGGAGCCCTTCTTCAGGTGGCCTAGTAAGATGGCAGGACACCCCGCAAAGAGGAATCAGAACCTCTTTTGTCAGTACCATCAGGACGTGGGCCACACTACCGAGAATTGTCAGACCCTTTGGAACCATTTGGAGCAGCTTGTCAGTAAAGGAAAACTAAAGCAGCACCTGTGTCAACCTAATGGGCAGGGCAGTCAATCCGGCTCAAACAATTAGAAGAATAATCCATCTCGGCCGGCATTGGGAACAATTAACGTTATCTTTGCTGCACCTGGCAGGACCGGCTCAGGTCCCACTAGGGTGATGGTGGTTTCCCATTCTCAGGCCGAAGAGGCAGGCTGCAGGCCGAAGAGATTGAAGGTGAATTTTCTCGTCTTAGGATTTTCAGAGGAGGATAAGGTTGGTACCATTCAACCCCATGACGATGCTCTTGTGGTCACTCTCAGGATAGGGAATTATGACGTGAAGAGGGTGATGATTGATCAGGGCAGTGGTGCAGATATCATGTACCCTGATTTATTTAAGGGGCTAAGGTTGAAGCTGGAAGATCTTACTCCTTATGACTCACCACTCATAAGCTTTGAAGGAAAGGCCGTTGTGCCGAAGGGATAGATTCGTTTGCCCGTTCAATCCGGCTCAGAAACAGTTGAGGTGGATTTCATTGTGGTTGACGCGTACTCCCCATATACAGCCATCCTCGCCAGGCCATGGCTGCACGCTCTGAGAGCCGTCTCCTCTACCTTGCATGTTAAGGTTAAGTTCCCCTCTGGGAAATACGTTGAAGAGATCCTCGGCAGCCAATCGGTGGCCAGGCAATGCATATCGGCTGCAGTGCTTCATCAGACAGGAGCCAAGTCATCGGCTTTGCTTATCAAAGACTCATAGCAATTAACAGCTCCGGATGCACCTGGAGCGGTGACAGGAGAGGAGGCTCTTTGTGAAGAGTTAGAGAAGTTTTTGATAGCGGATGACCCAGAGAGGTTCTTCCAAGTCGGCATACGTTTGCCACATCAGGAGAAGATGGAGTTGTTGGAATTTTTGAAAGGCAATATTGATGTTTTTGCGTGGGATCCTTATGAGGCTCCAGGCGTAGATCCGAGCTTTATTTGTCATCATTTAAATGTCAACCCCGCCATTGTTCCGAGAAGGCAACCACATCGGCGTTCTTCCAAGGAACATTCCGAGGCTGTCAAGGAGGAGGTGCTCAAACTCAAGAGGGCTGGGGCTATTGAAGAAGTTTTCTACCCCGAATGGTTGGCACATACGGTGGTGGTCAAAAAGAAGAATGGAACATGGAGAGTATGTGTGGACTTCACAGATTTGAACAAGGCTTGCCCCAAGGATTCATTCCCAATGCCGCGTATTGATCAGCTTATGGACGCCACTGTTGGACATCCTCGTATGAGTTTTTTGGACGCCTTCCAGGGTTACCATCAAATCCCATTGGCATTGGAGGATCAAGAGAAGACTGCTTTCATTACTCCAACATGAAACTACCACTATAAGGTCATGCCGTTTGGATTGAAGAATGTTGGGGCTACCTATCAAAGAATGATGACCAGAATGTTCGAACAGCAACTTGAGAAGACCATTGAGGTATATGTGGATGATATGGTAGTGAAGAGTAAAACAATATCTTCACACGTTAAAGATTTGACCGACATCTTCCAAGTGCTAAGAAAGTACAGGTTGCTCCTTAACGCCTCAAAGTGCTCTTTTGGCGTGGGATCTGGAAAGTTCTTGGGATATATGATTACTCATAGAGGCATAGAGGTAAACCCGGTGCAGGTCAAGGCTATTCAGGATTTGCAGCCACCTCGGAACCCAAAAGAAATCCAGAAATTGACCGGAATGATTGCCGCACTAAGCAGATTTATCTCTCGGTCAGCTGACCGGTGCCGTCCTTTCTTCCAATTGTTGAATAAATGGAAGGGGTTTCAATGGACCGAGGATTGCGTTTTAGCCTTCCAACAGCTTAAACAATATCTTTCTCGACCACCCATTTTGTCTCAACCCGAGGCGGACGAGGTCTTGTTTGCTTATCTGGCAGTGGCCGTCCACGCGGTCAGCCTGGTCCTCATAAGGGATGAAAGCGGGGTGTAAAGACCTGTCTACTACGTTAGTAAGTCTTTGAATGAGGCCGAGGTGCGCTATCTACTCTTGGAGAAAGCACTTCTGGCCATAGTTCATGCCACGCGGAAGCTTCCTCATTATTTCCAGTCCCACACTGTGGTGGTTCTTACCCAATTGCCTCTCAAGGCGGTGTTGCGCAGCGCCGATTACTCTGGCAGGGTGGCAAATTAGGGAACCATTTTGGGAGCCTTTGACGTTAAATACAGGCCTCGCACCTCGGTGAAGGGCCAGGTCCTTGCTGACTTGGTGGCAGAGTTTACCGAACCATTGCTAGAAGAAACTCTGAAAGAAGCACACATGGATGAAAAATCAGTTGGTGTGATCACAGCCGTAGCACCTCTGACTTGGAAAGTGTATGTGGATGAGGCAGCTAATCAGAGACGGTCTGGTATAGGACTTGTCCTGATATCCCCTGAGGGAATTGTCTTCGAAAAATCTCTAAGGCTGTTGTTCTCGGCTACTAATAATGTGGCCGAGTACGAAGCAGTCTTGGTGGGCATGAACATGGTACATAGGATGGGTGGAAAGGAGGTCCATGCGTTCTTGGACTCCCAGTTAGTGGTCGGCCAGGTCATGGGAACCATGGAGGCTAGGGACCCATGAATGCAAAAATACTTGGCCTAGGTCAAATGTCAGCAAGCTAAATTTGATTCCTTTGTCTTGTCTCACATCTCTAGGAGTGGAAACACCCATGGAGATTCTTTGGCCACGTTAGCAACGTCTTCGGCTCAGGGTTTGCCCAGGATTATCCTCATGGAGGATTTGCTAGAGCCAACTCTTATCGCCGTCAACGCAGCTCGCATCCATCTGATAAGGCTTGGACCTAGTTGGATTGACCCGGTCATATCTTTTCTTGAGAACGACATCCTTCCTAAGGACAAGTCTGAAGCAGATAAGATACGTCGAAAGGCGCCACATTTCTGGTTGTCCGAGGACCAGAAACTGTATAAGCGATCCTTCTCAAGACCATACTTGTTATGTGTGCACCCTGAATCAACGGAAGCACTTCTAGAAGAACTGCATGAAGGGATTTGTGGGAGCCACACCGGGGGAAGATCCTTAGCCCACAGAGCTCTGACTCAGGGTTATTGGTGGCCCAATATGCAGAGAGAGGCTCAGGACTATGCCCGAAAATGTGATCAATGCCAGAGGTTTGCCCCTAATATTCATCAACCTGGAGGGGCTCTCAACCCTCTCTCCAGTCCTTGGCCTTTCGTACAATGGGGATTGGACATAGTGGGGCCATTTTCGAGGGCCGCAGGAAACAAAAGATGGCTTCTCGTGGGGACAGACTACTTCACTAAATGGGTTGAGGCCGAGCCCTTAGCAAATATCAGAGACGTTGATTCCAAGAAGTTTATCTGAAAAAACATCGTCACTAGATTCGGTATACCACACACACTTATCTCGGACAATGACGTTCAATTTGATAGCAAGGCTTTTAGAAAATATTGTGGTGATATGAGCATCATAAATAGATACTCCACCCTAGCTTATCCTCAGGAAAATGGGCAAGCCGAGGCCGTTAACAAGGTCATAGTCAGTGGGCTCAAGAAAAGGTTGGACGATGCGAAAGGTAGATGGGTAGAAGAACTCCCACATGTTTTGTGGACGTATCGGACTACACCGCGCAGGTCCACGGGGGAAACGCCATTCTCTATGACTTATGGAGCTGAGGCGGTGATACCTCTGGAATCTGGTTTTCCCACCCTAAAGACGAGTTCTTTTAGCCCGGAGAATAACGATGGCCTCCTGGAGAAAGGCCTAGATTTAGTTGAGGAACGGCGCGAGGCAGCTATGGTCCAAATGGCTTATTATCAACAGAAGCTTAAACGGGGATATGATACCCACGTGAAGCTAAGGCCACTCGCACCTAGGGATCTTGTACTAAGAAAAGTTGTGGGCGCTTCTAAGAACCCAGCTTGAGGTAAGCTAGGACCAAACTGGGAAGGCCCCTATCACATTGTTTCAGTAGCAGACATAGGGTCTTATCGGCTAGCTGACCTAGATGAAAGAATTATACCACGCCCATGGAATGTAAATAACCTTCGAAGGTATTATTATTAATAAAATATGCTTTTGTTAGTTAACAGTTCAAAGTTATAAATACATCTGGGGCTTACAGTTACTATTCTTAAGTGTCAAACAGAAACTTGGTTAAGTATGGTCCTCGGACCACAGACCTTGTGGAAATTGATATCTTATCATTTGTTAAACAGAACCTTAGTTATTCCGGGTCCTCGGATCTCCTACTTTGGGGAAATTAACATTTGAAGTTACTATTCTTAAGTGTCAAACAAAAACTTGGTTAAGTATGGTCCTCGGACCACAGACCTTTTGGAAATTGATATCTTATCATTTGTTAAACAGAACCTTAGTTATGCCGGGTCCTCAGACCTCCTACTTTGGGGAAATTAACATTTGAAGTTACTATTCTTAAGTGTCAAACAGAAACTTGGTTAAGTATGGTCCTTGGACCACAGACCTTGTGGAAATTGATATCTTATCATTTGTTAAACAGAACCTTAGTTATGCCGGGTCCTCGGACCTCCTACTTTGGAGAAATTAACATTTGAAGTTACTATTCTTAAGTGTCAAACAGAAACCTGGTTAAGTATGGTCCTCGGACCACAAACCTTGTGGAAATTGATATCTTATCACTTGTTAAAACAGAACCTTTATGTCTTATTATTCAGACATTGTTCTTATTCTTATCGCATACATTGTGGAAGTCAAATGCCTTACCATCTGTTAAATTGGATCTTAATGTAAGCAGCTGTAAATATCGAAACAAAGATTCTGTAAGGTATGATCTTCGAACCTTACACTCTACTAAAATTGATATCTCGGATTACAAAGTTTAACTATCATGTGGGCTTTCTAAGTAAGGCACTGCATACCATCCAAGCTAAGTTAGTTTTGGCCAGATTCTTGAATGATATACTTTGCAAAGCAAGTGTGCATATGGTTGTTTAGAAGTTATAATTTCTTGACTGTGGGAGTTAAGCTTATTTATTCTGTTCTTCCTATAACTATGTGTTAGTGAGAACTTTTATGACAAAGCACAAAAAGAGTAAAGTAAACTACAAACTGCAAACTTCATTAGTTATAAGCAGAGTACATCATTACGTGAAGAAAACTGCAAAGTACAGAAAAAATCCTATGCTAGGCCCTAAGCTTTGGGAGGGGGGTCTTGGAGGGAGCTGCTGCTAGCCTCTGTGCTCTTCAGCTCTAACTCAAAGGTAGACAAGACTTGTTTCCCTTTGTCTGTTAGAGGAAGGATGGGCTCCACATTCTGGCTTTGCTCCTGCTCGGCAGCTTCACACCCGTCCTTCTCTTTATGGGAACCTTCAGGTTCTGTAGGATCAGGGACGAGTTCTAGCGCTACAGGAGGAAGGGAGGAGAGGCAACTACAGGAGGGTCTTCTATCTCCCGTATGTCTAGGGGAAGCCAAACGTTCTCGGGCTTCCTCAGCTCGGAAGCTTCAGGAACCCCTGCCGCGTTTAAGGCCTCTCCCCAGACCTGTTGACAGTACTCTCGGCACAAGGCCGCGAAGGCTTCTGTCAACGTTTCCTGCGTTGCAGTCACTCCCTTCTGATAGCTGGCCTGTTTGGCGGCCTCTAGTGAGCGCTTGTGGGTGCGAGCCTCCTCCTTCATCCGCGTAAGCTCCTTCTCCAAGTCAGAGCGTGCCCGTTGGGCTTGGGAGATCTCGTCGTCCTTTTGGCGAAGAAGCTTACGTTGCCCCTCCACCTGATTCTCCATCGTCCTTAAACTGGCCTCGGCACCATCTTTCTCTCTTTTTAGATCGGCCAGCTGCGATGTGATCTTCCCATTTTCTGCTAGGGCCTGGTGTAGGGACCTTTCTGTCTCTTGCCGTAGCTCTTGCTCCATTCCAGCTCGCTTCCGAGAATCCTCCACGAACTTCTCGGCCGTGAAAACTTCTTGGATGGCCTGCAAAAAAAAAATGTTAGGGGGTTAAATGTGATAAAGTGTTTACAAATGAACCTAGAGTATAAGTGTGAGGTGGAACTTACCAGAGCTAAATCCCTTTTCAATGAAAGGAACAGCTGCGATTGGCTCATCTTCTCCAAGGTTTCCATGTCCTTGGGCAGTAGAAGAGGACGCTCCAACGCCTCGGCCAGGTGGAGGGCATGGCCTTGTTGGAACAGCCTGATGTTGGACTGAAGGGGAATTGGCACTCCATCCAGTCTTAGTTCGGGAGACCACATAGCTGGTGCTCGGCGCACCTCGGCCACGTCTCTGATCTCGCCGCTTTCAACCCAATGGGCGCGCCCTTTGCCCTTGTCCAGCTTCTGCAGCTGAGCCGGCGGTGGCTGTTGTTTCAGCTTCTTTGGCTTCTCGCCACCGGCCCCTCGGCCTCCACCTTCCTTTTCTTCTTCGGATCGTCGGCAGGAGGCTTGGGGTCGGCTGGAGGAGGGGGTGGTGGCAAAGCAGGGGGAGCTTGGGATGCCCTCGTCCCCTTTTTGGCAACTTTCTCCCCTCTCGCGGTCAGGAGGTCCTTAAGCACGTCCATGTCCTCTTCAATGGAGCTGTCGTCCGGACGTGCTACCACTAGACCGGCTATCCCAGAGGTCTCGGCAGCTTCCTCTTCCTCGTCGGAGAGGACGACAAACGAGCTTCCACGAGGCCTTTGGACGTTCTCAAGTTGAAAGTTATTTATCTCCTCGTCCAACGTGTTCGACGAAGACACTTGCTCCTTTGGGACAACTGTTTCCTGAGAGTGCGTGGCGAGGGGGAATGCTGCAATGGTCTATGTGTACAATATAGTGTGGGGGTCGTCAAGAATGTCGTGGTCGGCTAAGAAGTGCGGTCTGGCTACGTGAATCCTTCTTCGCCTTCGGTCACCCGCAACGATGGCGTTCTCAATCTCCTGGAAGTCCGAGGAGATAGGTTCGTACCCCAATATCAAATGAGCCGCTCTCAGTTGCAAATCTTCACTCACGAATACCTCGGAGCGTAGCACTCGGTTCAAATCGGCAACGTTGCAATGGCTCAGGCGCGGGCGGACGTATTGTTTATCTGCAAAGAAAGACACCAGGACAGATAAACCTGGTCATATTTGTAGGAAATGTAATAAACTAAAGTTAAAATGCTTAGTAAACATAAATGGATGTTTAAACATGTTTAGATGGAGCTATGGGTCGGGAAGTTAGATCCTAAGGAGTCACACCTGGATCTCCCCACTCGACTGGGTAGTGGGGGCCGTCGTGCCAGTTGCCTGAGGCGATGAGGTAGTCGTCCTTCATGCCTTTATTGGACTTAGGCAGACAAGAAATCAACCTAACTACGCTAGAGCGGGATTTGATGTAATAGCTTACCCCAGTAAGTTTATGGCACTCGTACATAAAGGCGACGTCATGCCAGGTAAGGTTCAGACCCATCTGCTCGTTTAGAGCGTCAACGCTTCTTAAGACTCTAAAGACATTGGGAGCACACTGGTCGGGGCACAACCGGTGGCTGTGGAGGTATTCCCTGGTCACGCTTCTCATAGGGAGGGTCATCCTACCTTCTATGAAGGCAATCATGGGAATGATAACCTCTCCCATTTTCCTAGACCCAGCTACGGCCCCCGCCGGATAGTATCTTAAACCTACGTCGCTGGGAATGTGGTATTTGGCTCTGAAACCTTCCATCCCAGCGGCGGTGTCGACTAAACACTTAAATCTACCCATCAGAAAGGAACGAAATACTAAGTTTTAAGGGAAAGAATGGTTAAGATGGGAGCCGAGGACAGGATCCGAGGAGAATGGGTTAAAGAAAAAGAATCGGAACTTACAAGTTTGAAGTTGTACGAGTTTCCACGGATTTCTGCAGAGAAAAGGTGATTACTGATGTTTTGATGGGATTAGCCTCTGAAGAAATAAATGAAGGCGCAGGTTCCCAAAGCGTCACGACGTGCGGGAAGCGGCCTCGAAATTGCATTCGTCCCGCCCAAATTTTCAGGGGGTAACAAGGGCCGTTAGATGCTCATCTCACCGTCAAACGTGGGGGACAAGGTGTAACTTACGGTAATAAATGCGCGCGTTTTTGAAATTAAAACCGCCAAGTGGCATCCTCTGGAACACGAAACGAACTCCACACGCGTAGTTATTTACAAAACCCGTGGGGTAAGTTCTCGTTGAATCAAAACCCTATTTTTCTCCTCGGATGCTGAAAAATAAAATTTTGAGGGGCTATTGTAGGGAGTAAAAGGACCCCAGCGGGCGTTTGGGCCTTTGGGCTTTATCAAGAAGGGCCGATCTATTCTTGAGCTAAGAATTTGTTAGTACTGCGAATCGGCCCATACGCCAAGGGTCCGAGGACACATCCGAGGGTCAGTTTCTCCTCGGACAGACCCAAGAGAACACGGAGATTCACTACGAAGGTCAAGGCAGAATTCCAGAAAGACTGTTGGTTAAGAGGGGGAAACCCTGAACCTTCTAGATACACCAGTGTTAGAAAAATATCATGAACAAAGGCTGCCACCTCCACATTAAAGACTCTGCACCTACCTCCCTGGCCGCATTAATGGGGAAGTGACCCCTGAACAGTAGAACTGAAACTTCTGGTCACTATTCAAAGGCACTAAGAGAAGAAATATCTTGAGGGGAGGGAGTTTGAGCAACACGTGAATAAAGCATCAGGAAAAGAAGTATTTAAGGGGGTGAAGGCCAAAGAAAAAGGGGGGGAATCAGTGAGTAACCAAGAAAGAAATTAAGAATTGTAATCTTTAAGAAAGAAAGAGAAATAATACAGAAGTAGTCCTCGGCTCACGTCCGAGGAAGTCCATCTGCAATTATCATTCATTATTTACAAGTGTTTGCACACCATAGCCTGTTATTAAGTTCTCAGTACTTCCAATCTAGATTTCAAGCCCACACTCTACAAATTTCATTGTTTAAGGCTCATTGGGCCTGAGCCCATAATAGTCTTTGGGTCCAGGTGCAATTGTGCACTTACAGTTCCATAATAATTTTTGTAACAACAAAATTATAAATAGAATTTTTATTTATTTATTAAAATATACCAACATTCCCTAAAACTATTGTAAATGTATTCATTATGTGAAATGCGTGAAAGTAAATAATCTAGGTAAAGTTTCTTGTAATCGAATAAGAGATTTAACCCTATAAAACCACAACTTCTAAGAACTTCTTAGAAAAACAATGAGATTAAACGAAAAGATTGACACTTTAAAAGGGTTTCAATAAATAAGAGTTTTTGAAAAATTGTGATAGGTTTGAAAAATGGTTTTATAAGCATAGGACTAAAGGAGATTAGGAAAAACCAAAGTTTTTGAAAGATAAAAGGAGAGTTTCAATTAAGTGAAAAGTTTTTATAACTTTCAAAAATAGAGAGTTATTTAAGATGAATTAGTCATGTACAAGAGATTGACTAATGAAAAATAGTGAGTTGGTTTTGAATAATAAACAAAAGAATACATGTGCCTAGTTATAAAAAGAGGCATTAAAGAGATCAATTGTCACGAGTTGCACTTAGATGAATGCAACCAATCCCATTTTCAAGGTATGTGAGAAATATTGAGTTTGTAGGTACCTACACTCTACTCAATTCATTTTAGTTTTAAGAAATTTCTTGATTTAAGCATAAAAGACTTTTGAATTGGTACACACTAATGCCCTCTGATAATTAATTATCATTTTTTTGTAGGCCTTTCAACTTTATGCGGTTGGATTTCCAAAAAAATAAAGAAAAAACTCTATGTGGTTGGACAAGTACCCTACTGAAAATTATTACATTATCGTATATAAAACTACAAATATTTGATTTTTTGTTGATCTCATAATATTTTATAACATGAACTTTTTTTTTTTTTTGATGGGAAATACTTGACTTTATTGAAAACAAATCAACGAGTTACATTCCTGTCTTGCACACAAGCATGCTCTATTAGACTAGGGCATTCCTCTAGCCATGCAACATAATATTCAACATTCCTATCGTGTTGAGCTAGTAAATGAGCAGGGACATTTCCCTGTCTTTAATGTGAGTAAACTTCCATTGCCTAAAGTATGAGACTTGGTTCATTATCCCAACAAGCACATTCACTACTGAAGAGGGTGGCGACACCAGTACTTGCAGGGCATTGCAAATCAGCAATGAGTCACTCTCAAACTCTGTTTCTCTAATTCCAACATCTCTTGCAAAATTGACCTTGGCTTCCAAGGCTTTTGCTTCAGCTTCTATTGCACCCAATGGACACTTCCACTTCTTGCTCAGGGCTGCGATCACTTCCCCCGCACCATCCCTAATGATCACTCCGGCTCCTGCCTGCTTTCTGTTCGTGAAGACCATGCCATCTATATTCACTTAATAGTACCCTTGACTTGGGGGTTGCCAAGAGACCAAAGGTACAAGTTCAGCTTGGTACTTTGTTTTTTCTTCATTTGCAAGCCAAAATTCCTCCACCAGGTGCATGGCATTCCGCAAAATTGTCCTTCCCGTCTTTCCTTTGCCTCCCATCCGAAGATCATTCCTATCTTCCCATATACCCCAGCAGACGGAAATAAATTTCTCCATTTGTCCAGGACGAGGTTGATCGCACTTTTGTAGTTTCACAACCACATCCAAGAAATTCCATTGCGTCGAAATTTGAAATGGCAATGCGAATTTACTATTCTTCCACACTTCTTTGGCATGATCAAAACTCCACAACAGGTGACAGACCGTTTCCTCATTATGTCCACATAGATTGCACATTCCATTTGGTATGATTCTCCACTTAGCCAAATTAGATTTTGTGGCTAAAATATCTCGACTTGCCTTCCATGCAAAGTGTTTTATTTTTTGTGGGATTTTCAGTTGCCATATGGTCTTCCATATTTTCCTCCTTATTGATTCGTCCGAGCAGTTTGCCCTAGTGTTGTGCGTCTTCTCTTCCAACGCTAGCGCATAAGCACTTTTGATAGTAAACTTCCCACTTCTATTCTCGGCCCAAATTAGTCTATCATGAGTGCTGCTTGAGCTCAGGGGGATACCCAGAATAGCATCCCTATCTTCGAGTAACAACCAACTATTTAGTTTGTCAATATTCCACTCACTTATTCCTCTGTTTATGAGCTCACAAACTAGATTATTAGTGGAGTTTGGCTTTTCCGTTGAAATCACCTTGTATGTGCATGGTCTGGGGATCCATTTGTCGTGCCACACCCTTATCTTGTTGTCATTCCCTTCTTGCCACCTCATATCCCTTTGGACTATGCTCTGTGCCGCCATTAAGCTTCTCCACGCATAGGACGGATTCCGGCCCATTGTCGCCTCTGCAAAGTTGCAATGTGGGAAGTATTTTGCTTTATAAACTCGGCTAAATAAAGAATTGGAGTTAGTTTGAAGCCGCCACCCCTATTTGGCTAAGAGAGCCAAATTGAAGCTTCTCAAGTCTTGGAAACCCAAACCTCCTCTGTCCTTCGGCATGCACATCGCCTCCCAGCTTAACCATGCGGTTTTCTTCTCATTCCTAGTCTATCCCCACCAAAATTGTCTGATCACAATAGTAAGCTCTTCGCATAAATTCTTGGGCAGTAGAAAACAACTCATGGTGTATGAGGGCACAACTTAGGCCATCGATTTAATCAAAATTTCCTTCCCAGCAGGCGTTAAAATCTTTTCCTTCCAACCCGAAACTTTATTAGGTACTTTCTGTTTGAGTTGAGCAAAAGTGTTCTTCTTGGATCTTCCTACAAGTGATGGTAAACCCAGATAGGCTTCATGAGGTTTAATAACTTGTGCACCAAACATCGTTTTCACCCTCTCTTTTACTCCAATGTCAATATTTGGTTTGAAAAACAGGGAGGTTCTGTGGCAATTTAATTGTTGACCAGAGGGGATTTCATAGACTTTGAGAATCCATTGAATTTTCGTGGTTTCATTCACTGTTGCTCTTCCAAACACCAAGTTGTCATCGGCGAAAAATAAATGAGATACTCTAGGACCATTAACTGAGGTAGCCACCCCTTCAATTGCTTTTCTTTGTGCCGCATGATGTAACAAGGCAGACAAGCCTTTGGTGCAAATAAGGAAGAGATAGGGCGACAATGGGTCACCCTGTCTTAGCCTTCGGGTTGGCTGGATTAAGCCATATGGTTGCCCATTAATCCGTACCGCATATTTCACCGAGGATACACATCACATCACAGTGCTAATCCACTTCTCATGAAATCCAAGCTTCTTTATAATCTACTTCAAACATTCACATTCAACCCGATCGTACGCTTTGCTCATGTCCAACTTTACAACCATCTCGCCTCATTTACCTTTCTTCTTCTTGCTAATATGGCTCATCATCTTATGTGCCACCAAGACATTGTCCGTGATGAGACGTTCCGCCACAAAAGCACTTTGATTCTCTCCTATGATTTCCTGCAACACCAATTTCATCCTGTTGGCCACAACTTTTGAAGCTATTTTGTAAGCCACATTACATAAGGAAATCGGTCTATAATCAGTCACTTTTTCCGAATTCTTTGTTTTAGGAATAAGCACAATGTGGGTGTCATGGAATTTTGGAGGGGGGGGGGGGGATACACCATGGTTTAGAAAATCAAGTGCAGTGAGAATGACAGTAGATTTAACAATAGGCCAAAAGTGATGATAAAATAAAGGTGGCATATCGTTTGGTCCAGGGCTGTTAAAGGGTGCATTTGTTTTAGTGCCTTCTCCACCTCCATAGCATGAAAGTCTTGGGTAAGAGTAGAGTTCATTATTTCGGTAACCTTGGGATGGACTGCATCAATCGTCTCTTGTTCCACCTTTGGACTTGAAGTAGTGAAGAGCTCCTTAAAAAAGCTCACAAACGCCTGCCCTATCTGATCTCCATCCTCTATCCACCCATTATTTGCATTCATAATTCTGCTAACAGTATTCCGCTGGTATTAGTTCAAGGCCTTTGTGTGGAAAAAAGTAGTGCTTCTATCCCTTGCCTTCAGCCAATTATTCCTACTTCTTTGACACCACATCTCCTTGTCAATGCTGAGCCACCTATTAAGTTCGACTTTCGTTGCATGGATGGCTTCCATATCCGTAGCATTACACTTCATGGCTTCAAGCACTTGGAGCTTTTTTTGTAAGTCAGCAACTTGCTTTCCCACGTGGCCAAAGGTATTTTTATTCCAAGCCCTTAATGATGTTTGACACTCCTCTAGACAAGCTTCTAATGGCCATTGTGAGTGGCTGGTGCATGCCCTTTCCCATGCCACCATTACCACATTTTTACATCTCTCATTTGCAAGCCACATAGATTCGAATTGGAACAACCTTGATTGCTGTCGTTGTTGTCTCGGAAAGCTAGTTTACTTAAGCACTAAAATGCTATGATAAAAAACCGAATTGGACAAGTGGTGTAGCTTCACAAATGGAAAAGCAACTGCCCAATCTGTGAACACCAAAGCTCTATCTAGTCTTTCTCGCACCCACCCTTGCCTTCCTAGTTGTCTACTCCAAGTGTAATCCGAGCCCACATATCCCAAGTCTCTTAATCTACATCTATTAATTGTCTCACGAAAGCACCTCATCTACCCTTTTGGCCGAACCCCACCCCCAACTTTTTCATTGGCATGCATTATTTCATTGAAGTCCCCTATGCATACCTACGACAAGTTACTTCGACGGCTAAGATTCTCCAACACTGTCCATGATTCACCTCTTTTCCTTGTCTTTGGGTGGCCATAAAAGCCGGTGAACCTCCATTTTTTCATTCCCTGCTCTTCAGACACAATTGCATCAATATGCCCTGGAGAGTATGCCAATTTATCAACCTGCAATGAGTTCTTCCACAAGAGAGCCAAACCTCCTGCCCTTTGTATACTCGGAACCACCGGTCCTTGCTACCTTTCTATTTTTCGTTTAATTCCAACCATCTCCGTAACATCAAACTTAGTCTCCAATAGAAAGACTAAGGTGGAATCTTTCTCCAGCACCACCTTTTGGAGAGCATTAACTGTTAGGGGGTTCCCAAGCCCCCTACAGTTCTAATTGATGGCACTCATTATGCTCGGCGGGGTTGCGCAGTAGCCATTGTCTATCCCAACTGTTGTACGAAGAGTTTACCGAGCTATTTTATCTCACCATCCACTTTAACCCACTTCTCATTGTTTATTTTCTAACTCAGCCAATGGTACCCTTGCTCTTCTTTTTAATCCTATGTCAGCCATCTCAATCTCCATGGTCTAGTCTACGTTGTTATTATCTTCTTGGGGTTGTGTTTCCTCCCTGTCTGATTCCTTCTTCGTTCCAAGTACCTCTCTGTCGATCCCAACTATTATGTGAAGAGTTTACTGAGCTCCTTTATCTCACCATCCACTTTAACCCACTTCTCATTGTTTATTTTCTAATTCAGCCAGTGGTACCCTTGCTCTTCTTTTTAATCCTATGTCAGCCATCTCAATCTCCATGGTCCAATCTACGTTGTTATTATCTTCTTGGGGTTGTGTTTCCTCCTTGTCTGATTCCTTCTCCGTTCCAAGTACCTCTCTATTTTCTTTGTTTTTCCTTTGGCTACCACCTCTAGTCTTCTTCATACCTTGAGCCTTTTTCTGTTTTGGAAAGGATGGCCCTAAACTAAAATTAATCCCAGGTTAAACCAAGCCCAAGTTCTCCTTTTGTTCTTGCATGGGCTTAAGAACAATGCCCTGAGGCCCAAACTTGGAGGATTAGACTTGGGTTGCTGCATTCGGCCTAATTGCATGAATCCTTTCGTTCTGCTCCAGTGTGGCTACATCCAAGACTTGCATATTATTCTCCCTTCCCAAAAATACTTCCTGACTTGTTGCTAAATCCATACTAGATACGTTTCCGTTGATGGCGGCATCTAATTCCCATATCTGCTGTTCAAAATTCGAAACATGCGTAGTATCCGGGTTTTGATGTAGACGTGACCTGGTGTATCGATTTCCTTCTCCACGTTAGCCCTAGAGGTCGCCACCCTCACCGTCTCGTCTGGGTGGTTATCGCAGCCACTTGCCTTTACCCGCGTTGAAACCACCACTCCATCCGCTCTTCACTCCATATCCTCCTTTACATCTACCCCAGACCTATTCTCTCCATGTTTCTTTGCCGTAACTAGCTGGAGCTTTTGGTTTTTGTCTTGCGATGCACGTAACCATGGATCGAATTGTTTCTCTTCTGGCCTTAGAGTGTCCTTGCTTCGTATCCATGGCAGGCAGTCCCTTTCATCATGGTTAATCTTCTCGCATAAATAGCAGAATATTGGAAGCCTCTTGTATCTGAAATCCACCCATTTTAGCCCGTATTCACCAAGTTGCACCGTACGGCCTCTACATAGTGGCAAGGAGACATCAAGAAGAACCCTTATGCATAGAAAATTCCCCAAGCAAAATCCTTTCCCGTTGGCATCCACCTTCTCCACCTCCCCCAAGGTTGCTCTGATACTCATTCCCACTTCCTTAGTTTATCAAAAGACCACAAATTGAGCAACAACATTCTCTCCATATCCTCCTTCGTTTGGAATAGGAACATTACCTTGTTCTCACCCATATCGCTAACCTCGAAATTGTGTTCCGCCCTCCAAACCGATCTCAACACTCTGACCACTGACTCCAGGTTGATTCTTCGCTTAGTACAAAACTTCTTGATGAGGACAGGACCATCCTCTGTCAATGGTGCATGGATTGCTACTTCAACATCTTCTCTCAACAACAGTTTCAACCTTGCACATCTATCCGTAATTTCCTCCATGTTATCCTTTGAAAGAAACTGTGTCTATTGTTTGCACGGAGAGAAATTTTGCCTATTGGCAACCCTTATGCTAATACTAGCCCCTTTTTTTCACCGCTAGGGTTTCCATAGAAAACCTAGAGAGAAAGCCGCTATTCTTAATGTATATAACATGAGCTTTTGAGACATCACAATTTAACAAGTCATTATATGTATATGTGTTTGTATATATAATTGTTTTTAAATTCTACTTATATATTCAAACCCCCTACTTATATTTAACAAGTCATTATAATTGTATTTTTTTTTTAAATGACGAAATAGATAATATTATGTACAAACATAATCATATAAAAGAGACAATTGAAATATATTCTTATATAAATTATAAAATTTTGTAATTTTTTTTGTGAGAATCAATCTTTTTTTTAATTAATATCTTAATTATGTATTATTATAGCTATTAATAATTTAATATGAAAATTTACATAATTTTTTGGATGATGGAATAAGTAATAACATTACAACTAAATTTTCAATAAAAAAAGAAAAATTTTGAAGTAGATTTTTTAACACTTGACGCCAATTACGGTACGAGACCTAGGTAGCTATACAAAAAAACTAAAGTACTTTAACCGAAACATTTCATTTTACTCTTCTTCCGTCTTTTCTCACAAACCCCAACAATTCAACATCCCCCAAAAAAACCAAACCCATAGCTATGGCTCAGTCAACCTTGATCTGGGCTGCGTTGGCTCTACTGCTCGTTTCGTCAACGCTGGGCAGCTCCGACGTGCCCTTCATCGTGGCCCACAAGAAGGCCTCCCTCACCAGACTCAAGTCCGGCGCCGAACGCGTCTCCGTCTCCATCCATATCTACAACCAAGGATCCTCGTACGTTTCCATTTCTTCTTATTGTTGTTGTTGTTGTTGTTTTTTTTTCTTTTCCGTTTTAGATCTATAGGTTTTGTTTTTGATGTGTCGTGTGGTAGATCTGATATGGGTTTGTTGTTTGCATCTGCGTGCGTTGTTTTATTTTTTGGTTAATTCTATGATTCGCAATTTGCGATCTGATTGTTTGTTCGGTTTTTGTGTCGGGTTGACTTACTTGGTCAATTTTCCAAATTGAATTGAGGTCCTATGCCATTTCTAGATAGCTCTGAGGAATATTTTGGTCCTTGAAAATTAACGATATTTGAAATAAATAAGTAAATAATTTGATTGTTTGGTTACTGAGAAAATTCGAAGAAGGATGTGAAAAACATGATTCTAGGCCTCTCATGGTTTTCTTAATGTGTTGATTTTCTCAATTTTCCAACATGCAGAGAGATTGAATCGATTTTAGGACTGAGGAATTTTTAATGTAGATTCTTAAGAATTTCAGCTGGAGAGAGATGTGCATGATATTTTGTGTTGATATATAAGGTGCATGTGCTCTAGTTTTCAACATTGAAACGGATTTCTTACAAGTTTGGGTTATCTCTCACTGTCCCGGGGGTTGGGGGTTGGATTACAATGGTATCCAAGTCGTATCATGTGTGTATCCTAGATGTATTGCCACTTAAAATAAATATGACTGGTATGTATCTTAGAGGTATCTGGTATGATACTGGTACGATATGTATCGGATGCGGGTACGTTAGCAAAAAAGGAGTATCTGTGCATCCTAGGTGCCATAGTGGCCTTTGTTAATAGATTAATGATCTATGAATATCCCAATTTTCCCTTATTATGTGATGGGATGTAGCAGTTAATGGAAATTAAAAATGGTGATTTTGTGGGGAACCAAACTAGAAAAAAGTGGCTTTGTGGACTGGGAAATAGGGGCTGATTTTTTGGTGTTTGAGCCAATATGATGTTAAATTTGTGCATTTTGTGTCAAATTGTGCGTGTTGAGTGGAGTACTCCACTTTTTACGGGTAGTGGATTCCGCCGGGAAGAAATGAGTAACAAAGTCAGCAGGTTTCCTCTTATTTTTGATGACTTTCATATTGTATTTGTATCTCTCCATCAATATGAATATTTTTTCTTGTCAGCTTCTATCTGTGAAGTGTGTACTAGCAGCCAATTGATAATGTGTTGTGTAGTTGTAGAATTGTCCTATGCTTTATATATTGTGTGCTAATATTACCTTATTCGGCCATAAATTGTTGTGTTTTTCTTCCACTTGTTTTCCAGGACTGCATATGATGTGAGTCTTACTGATGATTCATGGTCTCAAGACGTATTTGATATTGTCAGCGGTAACACGTCAAACTCATGGGAAAGGCTTGATGGGTAAGTAATGCCTCTGGTAATGATATTTGCTGGCTCAATAGACTGTTTATACCACACATTTTCCTATTTATTCATTTCCAATGATGTGGTTTGCAGTGGTGGTCTTCTAACCCACTCATTTGAATTGGAGGGCAAAACAAAAGGATTGTTCTATGGTGCTCCAGCTGTCATCACATTCCGTATCCCCACTAAGGCTGCCCTACAGGTTTGGCATTTGCAGCAATATTCATGCTTTTCCTATTTGCACGATTAGTTTTTAACCTTTGATTGCTGCTACTGCCTTTAGGAGGCATATTCAACGCCAATACTGCCTTTAGATGTCCTTGCAGATAGACCTCCTGAGAAGAAGTTTGAGGGGGTAAGTTCTAAAAAAAGTAGTTATATTTAGCTTTCTGATTTTGGAAACTTCCATGAGTGTTTTCTAACACATATATTGTTGTTTTGGGTTTTTACATGGATTACCTTCACTTGGGGCCACATTTTCACAGGCTAAGGTACAAATCATTCTTTTTGTCCTCTCAAGTGTGTAGATTTTGTTACTTGTATATTGGGTCTGCCTTGTGCTTCCATATCTTAGAGCACTGTGTCCTACTTGATTAATGGTTGATGCAAACACTTGTGAATATCTGGGAAATTATAGAATCTAATGTTTCAGTGTGTTGATCTCCCATGCGGGTGATCAATACAGTGTTTCCTTGACGAGCATGCTTCGGGTGCATGTTCAGTAGAAAAAGTACTGGCTTTACCTATGTCTTGTGAATTACTCTTATGGGGGGACCTGCAACACTTGCAAGATTCCTCTCTTTTTTCACTTTTGATATGGTTTTTGAACCCATAATCTTATTTTCTTCCTCTCTGTTTTAAGGGAAGAAGGTATCATTTGAGTTAGAGCTCATTGGCAAATCTATGTTCCTATTTTTGTCTCTTACAAATTTCGATATTGTCTACTTGCAGAGATTGCTGGCAAAATATGGCTCTCTAATTACTGTGATCTCCTTTATGGTCCTGTTTGTGTACCTGATCGTCACCCCATCAAAATCCAATGCCGGCAAAGGAAGCAAGAAGAAGCGCTAAACATCAAGAGATTAGATTTTAATGGATAGTTGTTGAGGCAAGTGCATGCCCATCAGTTGCCATTTTGTCTTTTGGTTTTGCCTCCCCACTTCTCTCTCTTTTCTTTTACTTCTTTTTGCCCCTCGTTTAGGACCTTTGTTGGGAATTTTAATTGAACTTTAGAATGTGCAACGAATAGCCATGCAGACGACAGGTTAATTTTTTTTTTTTTTTTGAGGGCTAACTTTATTAGAATCTGGCAACTATAGTCGGGCCTAGGATTGCGTTCAAAGTTTTAAACTTTATGTTGGTTATTGTCAGAATTGAATATTTTGATGTTAGTACATTTTGGCATCCCGTTTCAAGTTTCACACACTATTCTTTAAAAACCCAAATGTTAGAGAATAATTCTAAAATCGTTAAAAAAAAAATTACTTTTACATCTGCTAGTGTTCGTTTCAGCTGGATGTTTTGTTTGGAGTAGTCACAATTTGTATCACACGATATTTTAATTGGTACAAAAATCCTTGTTTGAGTTTGGAGAAATGCTATTTCCACTACACTTCCAAAGTGGGGGAAGTGCTAGTAATAATTCGTAACAAATTCTAATTGACAGATTTCTATTGGCAGTTATTGGTAGACAAATAATTTTAGTTATGAGTTTAAATTATAACTAGTAACAATTTGTCACTTAGATTTGTTCTAAAAATGTTGTGGATGAAACATTCTTATGGAGTTGGCAAACTAAAATGGGTTGGGTTTGCAGTTTATGTTTGTCAACATTCGGGTTAGAAACTTATTGAGTTAAAATGGTTTGTCCATATGACCTTTTTCGGTCTTTGACGGACTGAGTCACCTTGAAATGGGTTGTAATTTTTCTTTACGCATTATTTTAGGTATTTCTGTTAATTTAAATAAAACAAATTTAAAAAAAAAAAAGATTGAATAATATGTATATTCTTAAGTTTATAATTTGATAATTTGATAATTGATTTTAATATTTTATTAGAATAATAATTCTACAAAAGAAAAAAAAGAATAGTGTATACATTACTTGAAATAAAGTGAAATCTCTTATAACTTAATGCGCATTTGGATTAGTTTTTTTGGTTTTTTTTCAAAGCTTATTTGTTTATTTGCTACTAAGTAAAATTATCATTGTACCAAAAAAAAAAAAAAAATTAAGACATTTAAAAAGTTGTATATAAGCAAATAAGCTAACAAGTTAGGGAAAAAAAACAAGACCCTATGAAGCCATACTGTTTCCTGCGATTAGCTGATTAGCTTTGGACCTTTGTCGTGGATATCTTAACAGGACAAACCACCCCTATCAGCACTCATATAATATAAACAACTTTTTTTATAAAAAAAAAAACTTAGAAAGTACATAATTATCATGTTTTCAAAAAAAGGAAGTTTTGAAAACTCTTCTAACAAGAATATGATGTTACTTGCCATTGAAGCTTTATTTTAGTCATCATTGATACTTATTTGCTCCAAAGGTCATTCTTTTTAGGCTAGAAGGTCCTAGATATTACAGGGAAGACATATAAGTTAAAGGGTAAATACTATTTTAGTTCTTAAACTTTAAAAAGTTCTTTTTTCATCCCTAAACTTTGTAAATAATTTTTTGAATAGTATAGAGACAAAAATAAGGATAAAAAAAGAACTTTTTCAATAGTTTAGGGATGAAAAACAAACTTTTAGTAAAATTTAAAGATATAAATAAAACATTTTTAATAGTTTAGGGACGACATATGAACTTTTCAATAGTTTAGGAACGAAAAAAAATTTTCTTAAAATTTAGGGATGAAAAACAAACTTTGGTAAAATTTAGGGACCAAAATAGAATTTTACCCTAAATTAAAATAGGGTAAGGATTTGCTATAACATAGTTGCAACAATTGCATACATGATTAAGTGGTAGCTAGTGGGAGTGACAAGTGTCCCTAAGTCATGTGCAAGCACATGAGCAATTAAGATAACGAACAATGTTAGTGTTTGCTTAAAATAGTTTGCTCTCTCTCTCTCTCTCTCTCTCTCTCTCTCTCAAATGTTCTCTCTCTTTGTCCAGGATTTTTTTTCCAAAATAACATCATTTTTCTAACAATTTTGTTAGTTAGCATCGTTTGGAAACTATTTAAGGAACTAACATCTCGAGTTTGTAAGAGTCGAATTCATTGTAGCAATTTGAGTGTAAGAATCTCGAGGTCAATAGAACTCGAGTTCCTTGCTCTTTTTCCTTGGTTCCTTTTCCTTCGTTCTTCATTCTCCAGAGGCCAAACCCTTTCTCCAACCCAAATCAAGAACAAACCCACAAAGATCAAATCAAGAACAGCCTTAAGAACCCAGAAATAAACCCAAAAACACTCACCCACGGCAAAAACCACATCCACTTTAGAAACAAACCCACAAATCCCAGAAATGGTTTTGGTTTGGGTTGAGAGAGATGAGTTGGAGATTGGATCACTGTCGATGGTGGCGATTGTGGTTAGAGGAAGAGCCAAGGAGCTCAACCACGGAAGTTCAGAGAGCAAAAGAGTGGATTCGTTGTTTTGATTGATCTGGGTTTGTTGTTTCTTTCTTCTTTGTTGATTTGCCTTCTTCTTTGTGATCTTTGCCTCCTTCTTCTTAGTGAATTTGTGGAACTCGAGTCTTAGAGACTTGATTTCCACATTGATTTTCATAGAAATCGAGTCTTTGATACTTGAGTTGCTATAGTGAACTCGAGTCTAAGACACTCAAGATGTTAGTTTCCTAAATAGTTTGAAAACTATGCTAACTAACGAAATTGTTTGAAAATGAGTGTTATTTTGAAAAGAAAAAAAAAATCCCTTTGTCCAAGGCCTTTCCGACTCATCCTTCATGCCCAACCCCGCCACATCCCTCCCACTGACTTCACTCCACAACGTTTCAACCTTTACTCACCTTTTTCCGCTAAGAACCACCACTCCCAAGCTAAACCCATTTCAAGTGGTGGTGATTTTATTGAGGCTGCTGGTGGCTAGGTAATAATGTGTGCAAGTATCTTAGACTAAAATGGATTTTGCTAGAGTGGTGCTTTTTGGTTGCAAAAAGGTAGGTGAAGGTGGAAAGGCAACTAAGTGAGGCCGGGGTGGGCATAAAGCAGTGGCAATTCCAGGAATTATTTTTTGGATGGTCATTAGCAAACTTAAATTATACAAAATTTAATAAAAAAGAAAACTTCATATATGGACCCAAAAAAAAAAAAACACGCAAATACATAAAGTTTTGCAATTTCTTTTTATGAATTTTCTTATTTTAAAATTGTTGCATGATCGTCTCATTATCAAACAACTACAAGCTACATATCTTTCACAATTTTAGTTGTATAAAATTTTTCTTGGATATTTTCTTTTTGTTTATGAGGATCTAATATATTGTTAAGAGGCCAAAATTTAAGGACAGAGTTAGGCTACAAACTTAGTTGTAGCCTATGGCAATAACTCTCACTAAACAAATTAACATGACCTCATATTTTGAAAATCTAATTGTTGAATTGTATGTTTTTTATATTCTTAAAGCATAGAAATTAGATATTATTTACTATTTAATCCATAAGCTTATTTTTTATGTATAATTTTAGACTACAAAAACTCGAAATTTAAAATTTTGATTGATAACATCGTTATTGATCTTTCATTTTTTTTTTTAAATTTTTTTTGCAAATATAGATGATATAAAAAGAAAATGTAATTCAGTGGTATATTTGTCAAAATTGACATTTAATAAAAAAAAATAGACTGAAGTTGTAGCCTTAGTCTACAATCATGTTTATTGTCAAACTTTGTCCAAAGTGTAATTATGTTAGGACTAAAAGAACTTAGGATGGTCGCAATTTTTTTTTTAAAGATAAAAAATCATAATTTTTTAAAAGTTTATATATAATTGTTATTATTTTTTCTAGGTTGGGGTGGTCTTGTGACCACCCTAAAACCAATGTGGAGCCGCCCCTGGCATAAAGGATGAGAGAAAGGGCTTGGACGAAGAGAGACAGAATGTCTAATTTAGAGAAAGCAAAAGATTCTTAAGCAAACACTAATACCGTTAGTCATCTTAACTGGTCATGTGCATTGCACATGACCTAGGGACACTTGTTACTCTCACTAGTTGCTACTTAATCTGTATGCAGTAATTGCTGCAAGTTGCAACCATGTTTGCAGCAAATCTTTACCCATTTAAATATAAACCATTTAGAAGCATTCTATACTTATCATTTTTGAGTGAGGATATATGATATATCTTGAACCAAATAATTTTTTTTTAATAACAAATCTCTAGTATAAATCGAATTGAACAATTTTATGAACCCCATCTTATTGAACCGGCCATAACAACTCATTCAAATCTGAAAAATTTTCACTTGACATGTTTTTGAGATATTTTAAGTTTTAAAAATTGTTCCCTTAGAGCTTCTTTATTAGACCAAAAAAAAAAAAAATTTTAAGAAAAGTCTACAACACATTTATTTATTCTTTGAAAATAAATAAGAACTTTATGGTCTTTTTAAGTCAATTTGTTATCTCCTAGTCTCTCAAAGAGGAGATTAGAGGTCCAAGGTTTGATCCCCCTTCCCCAATATAATATAACAAACAAATAAAAACTTTGAAAAAAAATGCAAAGGTTAAGGCTTTAAGAGTTTGAATGTTTGTATATTTTATTTTATTTTATTTTTGAAGATGCACATACACATGTAGTGTGTGTAATAACAATAGTCATTTATTATTGAGAGATGCACAATATCTAGCATCCACTCAAAATTCTTGGTGCATATTTGGTGATTGTTTTATTGACCCGCTCATTTTTTAAAAAACAGACAAACTTACAGAACCCTAACAACTCATCATATGTTGGAAACAAGATTGGTAATTTTATTTTCCAAAGAAATTCTTTACCATCACTTATATAATTTCATACATATCCTTGAAAAATCATTGAATTAAGTTTTACAGATGCTTTATTTCAAAAAGAACAAAAAAGTTTTACCTATGCTAATTTGGACTAAGTAGTTTTAAAGGAAACATGTAGTTGTTTTTTGGCCACTCATCCGAATCTACAATCCTACTACTTAAGCTAAGACTTACATGAATGTTTTACTAGTTTTCGGAGAGTAAAAGCCTGTTTGGTAATATTGTTCTAGTAATGTTGTTTATATTTTTTAGAAATACACGTGGGTAAAAAAATTTGTAAAAATACATGTAATTTTTATTTAAAATATACTACCAAACAGCCCCTAATTCTCTTATAAAAATTAGATGTTATGTTACTTATTTTACTATACCAAAATTTCAAAAATCATTCGTAATAAATATTTGTTTACTGAAACAGGAATACTCATTATATTGATTTAACAAAACTTTCAAATTCAATACATTAAAATAACAAGGACAATAAAGTGAATTCCAAACATGGCAAGGGTTGTTTTTCACTAGAAAAATACATTACTTGCCAAACATTTTGTGTTGAGGCTGGTCAGGTTGACATGAGATAACTATCACATAATAAGACTGTAACCTCAGGTTTTATTCGCAGTAGGAAGCTCCCTGAGTTCACTCACTCACAAATAGACCAGCCAACTCGACTTGGTGCTAAATTTCATTCTATAAATACGGTTTCTTCTTATAGGTTTTGCGTGTAGTACTCAGCTCTAATATCTCTCTCTCTCTCTATCTCTCTCTCTCTCTCTCTCTCTCTCTCTCTCAGTTTCAGCCTTCTTTCTCAAACTTTTTTGAAATCACTAACACCATGGTTTATGCACTTTTGGCCTTCCTTCTCGGCTGCCCTGAACATTCCGTTCCCTACCCTTGGGAACGTTGTTATAATGTTATGGTTTGTCTCTCTCTCTCTCTCTCTCACACACACACACACCCACACATAAACAAACAAGCACAAATGTATCGAGAAATGAAAAAGCTTTTTGAGCTATTCTTGCTTGTGCTTGATTTAAGATATCCTAATTGATAGATTAGTATATAACCGATAATAAAGTTTTGGAATTAAATTTTATTGTTTATGTAATTCATAGACTATTACTTATACAATTTTCTCATTTTGTTTGGCTGATAAATGCAGACTAAGGTACTTTACTACAAGAACATAGATGATGGGACCATGGTGATCGATCTAAGGCCATGGGTTAACCTAGGAGGTGATCTCCACCATGAGAACTCGATGTGGAACCAACTCACTGGACAATCCTCGGGTCGTCAACCTCCCTTCTGCGACCATCAATATGATCATAACTCTCCGGTTATTTTTTATACCAACTGCTTGGGTTGCCTAATTTATATTATTATGCCCGATCTGGTGCAATTCTGCCCACTTTGTGGACAGTTTGTTAGCTAAATTTTGAGTGGATCATTAGACCATGGCCTCCTCTTCAATAATAATTATCTTATGTATCTGGTGGATGAATTATCTCTCATAATATGTGGATCTCACATAATTGAGGAATTCATATGTTGTATGAGAAATGATACTTGTGTTCGATACATAAGATATCTCTTCGTAGTTTCGAGGGGTTTTTTTTTTCTTTCTCTCTCTCTCTCTCTTTACTTTGATGAGTTGTTTGGATCATTGAGGAGGCCTACAGAGAAAAACAAATGGAAGGACTTACAATATTCGAAGTTGTCTTAGTATATTGTAATGCGATTTCTTGGTTCCATTCTTATTTCCATATGTTTTCCATGCAAATTTCATAATTTCATGATATTTAGTATAGAGTTTTACATAAGGTGTTTTCAACAAGAGACTAACAAGTGATGATTATTACTATGGTTTTAAAGACTAGACTGGACCGGCCGGTCGAGTCACCAATCAGGTCCGATAAACCCCTAAAACAAGCTTAAACCGACCAGAATCAAGAGCAAAAATGGTTCATTGACTGTATGGATTTTTAAAACCATGATTATTACTTATTAGTATGAACATTGTTTCCCTTTGATTATTATTTAATTAAAATTTTGTGTATTAGGTATCATTTATTAATAGACAATTTAAACTCACAAGAGTGTTTGAAAAATAATCAAATCCATACTTCACTTTTAGAGATAAGTGATGATTTGTCATCTGCAATGAGTGTTATTTTAAGGATAAATATATGACCATTAACTGCGCCATTATATTGAATGAGAGGATCTATTTAATGGTTCTAATTTAATTTTTCATAAATTTAAGAGTTCATATTGTGGCATGACTTAAAAATTATTTTTGTAAGTATTTTTTTATTTTTTTTTTAGAAATAATTACTCTCTAATCCCGTAAACACTGTGCATGAGGACGTGTCAATTTAACCATTTCTCTCTTGACCCTTGACAGTATTTTCAATTGAGCATAGATAATTTCACAAGATGAAAATAAATGGCAATGATGTAAGATTATAATCATAATTAAAATTGTTTGGATATTTTAATAATGTAATTTCTTAGCTCAATTCTAATTTTAATTTTTTTTTTGCAATTTTTTTTATCATTATTTTTGTACAGTTTTACATAATGGCTCCTTTACGACGGATAATTTTTATTATTATTTAGTTTATATATAAGATAGGATTTAAAATCTATAACATTCACTTCATGATAATTATTTTTTACCCCATCATGTCAAGTCAAGAGTCAAGACATTAATGAGTTTTTATGTGTTGTAGGCAAGATTTGAATTCATGAAATCACTTAGTTGAATTTAATACCTTGTGAAGTTGGTTTTATTGGTTTGACTGAATCTTACATATTAGATTTTTTTTTGGGTGCCGCGGGGGGGCGGTGTGTTGCAAGGGTTGTTTAAACTTTAAAATTAATAGCCGTGAATCCCATCTTGGTTAAGGATTTTGAATCTTCCCCTACAGTTGGACTTTGGAAGTATTGTGTAAATATGTAGTTAGACCTTTTATTGTCAATTTGTCATCCTAAACTACCCTTTGTTAAGAGTTTTTTTTTTTTTTTTTTTTTATATGTATATCTATATATATATATATATTACATTTATTTTATGATAACTCTTCCTTTCCCCTTCATTTATCTCTACATCTGTTACATTTTCTCCATTCTCATCTGTCATTATATTTCCTCTTTTCTAGAACTATTGTGGTTGTAAGTTTCTTTTATCACTCCTGTTTAAAAACTTTCTGTCATTAGTTTATGTTAACCAGTAATCTCCTAGTTATCTGCTTCTTCTAGTTTGTGTGTTTAGCCCCATAGTTTGTTTTAGGGAAGTATGAGCTTGACTTGTAAGTCTTGGAATTCTAAGCGAGTGGCCATTTAGCCGGAAATAGGCGTTTGAGGCTTAAAGTTAGGAATGGCAATTAGTCATGGAATGCATCCCCTGTAATAAATTGAAGGCCAGGTACAGTAATGTGAAGATAAAGGTGATTAGGTTTTAATTATTTAACCTAGATTCTTGATCTAGAACTATGAACAGGTTGTTTAGAAGTAGCTCTTCCACCAGCTCTAGATCATCCGTCCTTGAGATTCCAGAAGACATTGGAATCCTCAATTCAGAATCTCATGAGGTACTAGACTTGGATTTAAACTTATGAGATTGGAATATCCCTAAAGTCCCCACCAATCAGATTTATAAGTCTTCCTGGTCTGGCACACCATGCTACACAGCCAAACAAGAGTCAGTTGTTGATGAGGATGAAAATCATAGTCAATCCTCTCCAACTCAGCTTTGAGCAAATTGAACCCCCAGAAGGTCACCAGCTCAATGCCATAAAAAAGGACTTCACCCCAGATCATAAGTCTTTAGGTGATGATTTTGACTCCGAAACAAACAAATCCTAAAGAGAAACCTATAAGGCAAATCATACCAAGGAACAAAAGATAGAAGTGTACACCAAATGGCAAGAGTTCATAAAAGAGATATCAGTAAATGTCCCTTTCTTTGAATATTTTGAGAACCATTTTGAATGGCACAGAAATCTTGTGTTATCACCAATGCTAATTGGACCAAAGAGAACAAGGAAGTAGTCCGATCTAGTCACCCTCCCCTAGAAAATATAACCATCAAATACCAAGGTTTTGAAGTAGTGGCAACTCCTTTTAGGAGACCTTCTAGTGAAGATAAACCAATAAAAAGGGTCATGAAGAAAAACAACTACACCAACCAGTGTTTAGATGTCATAGGAAAACAACTAGACAGAATAGAAGATAAGATAGAAGCCAAGGTCATTCCCCAGTCAGAAAACCTTGTTAGACCTATCCCATCCTTAGAAAAACCTTTAGTCAAGCTGCCGGTAACCCGACAAACTAGTCTCAGGTCTAAAGACAAAATGACATTAGAAATAGTCAACTAGAAGTTAGAAGAACTAGTAACCAATTACCTCTTCGACCAGTAGAGACCCCAGATTAGCCACCCTAGACATCCATACAGCCTCTAGCAGTTCCAGTAAAACCTCTTCAAAATCTGAAAAGGAATTAGAACAATTAGAAATAGAAAACCAATTTCAAGGTTTATAGGTAAATAAACTTCACCATCCTAGAATAACACCAACCAGTCTTACCAAAAATTGGTATCCCAAACCAACACCCCCTGACCTCCAGTTTAAGAAAAAGAATATTAGCAACCAGTTCTCAGTATCTTCTGATAGACTCTATGAATGGAATATAGATGGATTATTAGAGCAAGAAATCATAAATAAGATTCAGCACATGATTAGGGTAGCCAAGAACTACCTTAATGAACATCGCCCTCATACCAAAGTAGTCGAACTTCTAGTCTTAGGTTTCACAAGAAAACTTCTATCATGGTGGAACCAATACTTAACAGAAGAATCAAAGGAACATATCAAAAGTGCAGTCCAGAAAGATGAGAAGGGACATCTAATCTTTGATGAAACCATAGGCCAAGGTGTCCCAGATGGAGTAAACACCCTAATTTATACCATTACGAGGCACTTCATAGGAACCCCAAGCAACATCATAACTAGGATACACGACCAATTAAGCAACCTTAGGTGTCCTACCCTTAGTGACTACATGTGGTACGAAGATGTCTTTAGCACCAGAGTCATGCATAGAAGCGATTGTAACTCTCCATTTTCGAAGGAGAAGTTTATCAATGACTTACCTAGTCTTTTTGCCCATAAGATTAGGGAAACCCTCAGTAACTCCTCAGGTGTTATAGATTATGATGACCTAATCTATGGAGACATATCTAGTGTCATTTGCAAAGAAGGCCTGAAGATGTGCATAGATATGAAAACCCAAAATCAGGCCAATAAGGACAAAAGAAAAGCTAAGTACGAAGTAGGAAGCTTCTGTACTTAATATGGCCTACCTTCCATAGCTCCATCCAAGAGGAAACCTAGGGAAAAAGAATACCCTGGGAAAAGAACGGCCTCTAAATATTATAGAAGTCATAAGAAACCCAGCAACTTCGGCAGAAATGATTTCTATAAGAAAAGCAAGAAATCCAGAGATTACCATAAGGTCAAAGGTAAAAGAAAAGATTCAGCACAAAAAACATTCAATAAAAAGCGTAGCGAATGTTACAAGTGTGATAAAAAATGTCACTTTAGGTCAGAGTGTAGATCCAAAACTAAAGCTTTAATCAACACCCTCCAAGGTGACCAAACTAGTAAAGATAAGATTTTCAAGCTTCTAGAACTTAACCACACAAACAGTGAGTCCTCCAGTAGTTCTAGTGACCATGAGATCTTCCAGATAAACCAATCATCATCCTCTAGAGAGTCATCCAGCATCTCTAGTAGTCCAAACATCAGGATAGGATGTAAAGACAGTCGTTGTAGGAACAAATCTGTCAACGTTCTTAGCCAACAAGTAGAGCTTCTCCTCGACCTAATAGAAAAGGTAGAAGACCCAGTTGTTAAGGCCCAATACCTTAGCAAGCTTCAAAAAACTTTAGTCATAGAAACCAAGGAAACCAAACCTAAGCCCTTTGAATCTCCAATTAACCTAGAAAAAATCCTCAATAGGTTTGCCAAGGCAAAGAAGGAAATCACAGTTAATGACTTCCAACATGAAATCAAGGAAACCAAATCTGAGATTAGAACCCTTGGAGAAGAAGTTAGGAAGCTTGACCAAACCCTAACCATTCTTAGGATTGATCACAATTTCCTTAATCAGAAAATTAAGCATCAAGATGATACCTCTCATCAAGGTAATGATGAGGTAGGCCCTTCATACCAAAACCCTTCAAATGATGAAATAGAAAACGTTGATTATGCGCTAGTCGATCCTACTGCAAACATGGCCTTAGAAGAACCGACCTAGAAATACATAGATACAATCAGTAGGATTGATTTCCAAAAATGGCATTCTAAAGTCAAAATTGTCAATAGCAAAGATTTTGAATTTGAGGTTATAGCCCTTATAGATTCAGGCGCAGATCTTAACTGTATACAAGAAGGAATCATTCCCTCCAAGTATTTTCAGCAGACCGGGGAACGATTATTCTCAGCATATGGTAGCAAGATGCAGATTAAATACAAAATCCCAAAAGCCCATGTGTAGAGACAGACCCAGAATTTCAAGTGGGGGGGAGGGGGCCCAAAGATAAGCGATTTTTTTTTTTCAAATACGCATCAATATAGTATTAATAAATTATCAACCAAGACAAATACCCAAAAATCATTGTTTTTTAATATATTAAGATACAATCATCTACCAACAAAAACAAAATACACGAAACATTGTTGTTTCTTAATACAATCATCTATGAAAATGGAACTTGACGCTCTTTCAAATCTTCAAAATCATCTACGATTGAATCCAAACTAAATGTCGAAGCTATATCCTTTTCAAGCTATATCCTATTCCCTCCAAGTATTTTCAGCAGACCGGGGAACGATTATTCTCAGCATATGGTAGCAAGATGCAGATTAAATACAAAATCCCAAAAGCCCATGTGTAGAGACAGACCCAGGATTTCAAGTGGGGGGGAGGGGGCCCAAAGATAAGCGAATTTTTTTTTTCAAATACGCATCAATATAGTATTAATAAATTATCAACCAAGACAAATACCCAAAAATCATTGTTTTTTAATATATTAAGATACAATCATCTACCAACAAAAACAAAATACACGAAACATTGTTGTTTCTTAATACAATCATCTATGAAAATGGAACTTGACGCTCTTTCAAATCTTCAAAATCATCTACGATTGAATCCAAACTAAATGTCGAAGCTATATCCTTTTCAATGTATAACATCAAAAAGTTTGTCAAAAAATCATTTTCCATTTTGCTTCGAAGGTTAGTTTTGACAACTTTCATAGCTGAAAATGCTCGCTCTGTAGTAGTAGTAGAAACTGGAAGAGTAAGCACAAGTGTCACCAATCTATAAAAAAGTTTGTAGTGTTCTGAATTTCTAGTTCTCACTAACCATTGACACAACTCAGATAAACTTTTCAATTTTTTGAACTCTGGATCTTGGACTACATTATGCTCAAAATGATAAAGCTCCTTCTCCAACGCTTGTTTGTCATAATCTGTAAAATCTTGTGGATAGAAATTCTTTACCAACAAACAAAGATCACTACTTCTGAAAGATTTTAATGCCTCTCGAGGTTCTAAAGCTGAGCTAAGCCTAAGTAACTCCATTGCATCTTCATTAAACCAATAATTTAGTTCCTGTAGTTGAGAATCTATTGCAGCATAAAAATAATTTACTCGATAATGATGCTCAATTGTAATGTTATCTTGCTGATTACGAGCTCGACCTCGCCTCACAACATAACGAGCATTCATATCTGGAACATCAATGGAATGCTTCTCACAAAATGATATCAAAGTGGTGAGTAAGTCATCCCATCCATCATCTCTAAATTTTTGGATAAGTGCTTTAGTAGATGAAACTAAATGCATGGCATTTAAAATGTCTTGAGATTGACTTTGCAAAGCTTGACAAAGTTTATTAGTAATCTCCATAGTTTCTTTCTCAAGATTCCAGATGAAGACAAATTCAAATGAAGTTAAACTATCATAAGCTGACTCTGCTTCTGCCTGATGTTCTCCATCAATTGCATCGTCAATTATATTTTGTACGACTTCAAGAGTTGGAGTAAACATCCTTAATAAGCTAGAAACTGATCTAAAATGTGAACTTCAACGTGTTTCTACAGGTCGTTGTAAAGTGCCAATTTGATTAAGTCCACTTCCAGTCTCAAGCTCTTCAAGATCAATCAAACATGCTATTTCATTAGCATTGGCAACTTTCAATTTCTCATTACGCTTGCATGAAGCATTAACAATTTTGATCAGAAAAAGCAAAGTAAGAAAAAACCCACTAATGGGGTTAACTTGTTTTGATACTGTTACTAATGCCAATTCTAAGCGATGTGCAAAACAATGAATGAAGTAAGCATATGGGCAATCATTCAAAATCAATGCTTGTAATCCATTCCACATACCTCGCATGTTGCTTGCTCCATCATATCCTTGCCCTCGAATATTTTGTATATTTAAGCAATGTTGAGATAACAAAGAATATATCACCTTCTTTAAAGTCAAAGCCACAGTGTCAACAACATGAATAAGCCCAAAAAAACGTTCTTTCACAAAGCCTTCTGCATCAACATATCTTTTGCTCTTTCACAGACTCATCACGAGCTTCATCAACCATTAGGCAAAACTTTGCATCACCAATTTCTTCCTGAATGGCCTTCTTCACTTTGGCTGAGAATACATGTAGAATTTCCTTTTGAATCCTAGGTGATGTGTAGGTTGCATTTTTGGGAGCTTTTTCTATTATTTCAGCAACCTCCATATTCCAAAAAGTCACAATGCCCAATGATTCAAAAAAGTTCCCACGATTTAATGAACTAAAACTTTCATCTCGACCTCTAAAAGCTATAGCTTGAAAGGCAAGATATCGGACAATAAAAATTGAGGCCTTTAGTTACAACCGATTATTTGCAATTTGTTCAGTAGTGAAATGATTAACCACCCTTTGTAAATGCTGCAATTGGTTCATCAAATCCTTACACATTTGCTCAGCAACTCTATGAGTTGAATTAGGATCTTTTCCTATATGACCTTGAAAATAACAATCTTTGCCCCCAACTTTTTACCAATTTCTAAATCCACCAACAGTGAATGTATTTTGTCCCACAACCCCATTTGGACTATGAAAAACAAACCAAGGTAGACAATAAGCTGCATCTATCGTAGGAGAATATTCAAGCCATGATTTATTATATTCAAACCAAGAAACTTGAAAGCTACGATTGTGTTTTCCACTTTTTTGTTTTTTTTAGAGGAGGTTGGTGCAGATCTTTTGTAATGTAAGCCCGTCGAATTTCATCACGTTGATTAACATGATATTCCCATATTTGTTTGCGTGTTCCAGGATCATAATCCAAAGAATCAAGATCAACTCTTTGAAATTGTGTTTGAGAGATTGGAATATTGACATTTTTCGGAATTGAAGAATGCACATTTTCTAGAATTGAAACATCCACATTTTCTAGAATTGGAATAGCAACATTAGTTGTTGGCAATCCCATGTTGACTTCAGAAGAACGTGAATCTTTTCTTTTGAAAAAATCAAGCATTGTAGTTGATTTTTTCATGATCTACAAATAAAATAAGAATTATATATGTAATACCCCAATTTGATTTTATGATCATCACTGTCATCGTCATTATTAATATAGAGTTGAGGTACTTTATGTGTGTGCATAGTAAGATGGAAGTAGACAATTTTGTGGTGTTACAAAATAAGTGAGAAGATTAAAGTTTTAATGCATACAATTTAGTGCGGTAGTTCAAATAAATAAATAAATAAATAAAAGAGGAAGATGTTTTATGGGCCTCTTGGAGACTAAAGAGATAAGTTTAAGTGGGTTTTAAACTACAGCCCACGACCCCACTAAGCCCATGGCTCTGATGTGTTAAATATAAGGTGGAGGAAAAGTTAAATTAGGGTTTTAATAAGAAGGTTTCATCACCAAAGAGGCTAATAGGTTTTTCCTTGGAGTTAGAGCACGTACAATTGAAAAGGCAATCAGATTGTTTAAGGTATGATTTCTCACAATTAGAAACAAAGAATTAAAAGTTTATAAGGTTATTTAGAAGTTTGATTTAGATCCTAAAATTCTACTTATATTTTACGATTAGAATTGCCGTTGTGTATCCATGTTAGATGTTAGATTGTTCATTAGGATATATATATATATATATATATAAAAGTCTAGAATGAGCCACGATATTTCAAAAAAAAAGAAAAAAAAAGAAGAAATCCGTGATGTTGGCTGAAGCCTTCCTTCGGATTTGTACCTATAATATATATATATATATATATATATATATATATATATATATATATATATATATATATATATATATATATATAATCCTAGATTGAGCCACAGATTACGAAATTCATTTCATTTATATAGATTTACGTCTTCATTGGTTTATATCTCCATGTTAACTACCTTAATATTTGCTAACAACTACTAGCTAGTTATTACAGTAGAT
Source organism: Castanea sativa (assembly GCF_040712315.1). Classification (NCBI taxonomy): domain Eukaryota; kingdom Viridiplantae; phylum Streptophyta; class Magnoliopsida; order Fagales; family Fagaceae; genus Castanea; species Castanea sativa. Next base: position 61,950,415 of record NC_134013.1, on the reverse strand, counting down.
GTATATCAATGAGTATTGTATCTCTAAATGCAGAAGCACTTAATTGATGCAGCCTTAATGCAGCAGTAGCTCTTGAACAATGCAGTTGAGTATGACCAGCTTGTTACCAGATATTTTTCCTTCTTGGCCTCCTGCTTGACATTATGTTCAGCCTCCTCTTCCACAAGCTTCTCCCCAATGAGCTTTTTGTGTGCCAACAACACCAAAACCTACAAAGCAAGAAAACATTTTTATACAAATCCCAGATATCAAAACCTTTAAAAAAAAATTACAAATTCAACATCTATAAAAATTCCACGAGAAAAATATTGACACGTCTTTTTGGATCTGAAATAATAAAAATTTAAAATACGACCCTATGTACTCGTCCATTCATTTACAACAAAAGTACCAAAAGTTACAAAGAACAATATGTCAAGCACAAATTATTCTCATATTGAGTCATCTACAGAAACCTTAAGCTAAGAAATCACTCTGCACATACCCATCTTTTGTAAGCCCATACACAACCTCCTTCACTCTTCAGAGCATAAGGAACCATATCATTGAACTACATAAACTAATAAGGACAATAGTCTGATATCCACCATAACAATGTGCAACTTAAGGCTGCACTACTTTCTCTACCACTTCTACACCTTCTAAAACACCAAAAATACCCTACTTATTAAGATGAAGTTGTTTAATGATATATCTTTTAAATTAAATCATTAAAAAAAAATAAAAAAAATGATTGAAAAAGATAATGACTATGTGATAATAAAAAAATAAAAAAAGTCAAACATTTAAAAAACTCGAACTTTTGTACTCACCAGGGGCTATCAAATCGTTATGTTTCGACTTAGCGTGTAACATCTTCACCGAGCATTGTCTTTGTGAAAAAGCTCAAATCAGGAGTCCAAGGTAGAGGTCAATATGATAATAGCCTAAATAAACCGCCTTGTGAACCTAAAAACACCAAACAAAGAAACAAACTCAACCATTATCAGGACAATTAAACAACCAAAAAGAGGCAACAATTTCATTCAAATGAATAAACAATCTTTTGAAATTATAGTAGATGAAGAGGAATAGTTCTAAATCAAAACCTTAATAAAAACAAAATCTAACCCAATCACCTAAATCAAAACCAACTGATCAAAATAACAAAAACTAAATCCTATTAGACCCCCAATTTCAAAATAAAATTTTACTTTTTAAGCCTCTATATGTTTTGATGAAGATTCAGTCTTTCAAAGATGGAAAACTCATAGCTTGTGTATAATTATCTTATGGGTAACATCTAATATAACAAAACAGTAACTAATTGACATTGACACCCAAAAATCTTTTTTGTATTTAGAACCTTATTCAAAAGTTTTTAATTAAAAGAACACAATTTAAAAATATTAGTAAACCAAAGTGCCAAATTGGTGACTCTATTCAAATATTATGTGGTACTGTGCTAATTATTTAAAGGTTGGTGACTCTATACCTGAAAGTTACTGTGATGAAATTTGAGACCCTAATGTCAAATAGCAGAAGGAACATTCAATTGTGTTCAGGTTGTTTGGTGAGAGAACTGCGAGGAAAAAAAAACTAAATTAAACATTCCCAAGAAACAAACAAAGGCTTACAAAAAAACATAGCCGGCTTACGAAGAAATCAAAAATTAATGGCTCATAAAGAGCAGGGTCCAATTTTTCCAAGCTTTCTCATTCTGCGAATTAATGAGAAAACACAAATTAAGAGAAATCTTATCTAAAAATAAAATTGAGTTAAAACATAGTAAAAACAAAATTTAAGAACAAATTGTTCAAACTCAAAACTAACTATGATTTCTTTAAAATGCAACATAGAAAGTAACTACGGCTCTTCTGAATGCCATTTTTTCACAAATGATTTGCCACAATGTCGTACATTATTTTGTGCCTTTTAAGATTCCTAACTCTTATGAGTAGTTTGTCTCCATTTGATACATTTTATTTCGTAATGCTGAAAATTTCTTCCACTTATAGTTCTCACCACTTTAAATATTTGTATTACTTGGCTAGAGGTTCATTTTGGTAAACAGAATGTGTCAAAATATTGTAGATCATTCCATGTTTTCAGATTATACTTGTTTCATTGGCCACTCCAAGATCTATAACAACTATTTAATAACAAATTTCAAAATTTAGCAGAGAAAACAAAGTAATTGGGATTTTCTTCCTAGATAAATTGAAGTAGATCATGAATGCAACCCTAAAAATCAATATCATGGTTGCAACTCTGGGGCGAAGCAAAATTTTGACTTTAATATTTAAATGTATGCTTAATAAATTAATGATTTGCTATAAAAACACTATTTTTGGCAATAAATCACAGCAAAAAAATTTACAAACTCGTTAAGAAGAAAAAATTACAAAAAAAAAAAAAAAAAAAACTGAAAATTTTGACCAAAAATAAAATTCCTAACCTGGTATTGCTAAGAATGGGAGGAAATCCCCTCTGCCACAGTATACAGTATGCATGTGTCTCATGATAGTTCTTGTAATTAAGTTCATATGGATGCTTTAAAGTACTGTTATGCATATAGGAAAAAGAGTTGCAATTTGAAAAGCAAAAAAAAAAAAAAAAATCATTACAAACTTGTTTTGTTATTGAAACAACTACACTAAGATAAAAAATAATAATAATAAATAAATTATAAAAATAAAAAAAAACGTTTGCAAACAGCTTAGGTTTCATAGGGTGGCTGAAAAGTCCAAGAATCAACAGACCAGATCTGAAGATTTTTTTTCCTCAATAATATTGGTGTTATGAAGCATCTGCCTAAGTGAAGAACAATTTTGTCCCCTTCCCAGTTCCCAGATATCAATATAATGAGATAAAACTAAATAAAAATTTGTAGTTACATTGTAGAGAACAACATGATTTTTATTACTCATTTTTTGATTCGTATGATTACAGAAACTAAAGCCACAAACTGAGAATCATGGTCAACCTATTTTAATAAAGAAATAAATATAATGAATTTAAAAAATTACCTATGTAGGTTTGAAAATTTTCAATAACTTCACTAAAAGAGCGTCAAATATCCAAGGAATTAGCTGCGCGCATAATGAAGCCATTCTTGAAAGATGCACAATAGTCATTTATTATTGAGAGATGCACAATATCTAGAATTCACTCAAAATCCTTGGTGCAAATTTAGTGACTACTTTATTGACTCACCTATTTTTTGAGAAACTGACGAATATTATAGAACCTTAATAATTCATCGTACGTTACAAATAATATTGATAATTATATTTTCCAAAAAAAAAATTTATTATCACTAATATAATTTCATAAATCTTCTTGAAAAATATTGTATAAAGTTTTACCTATGCTTTATTTCAACCAAAAAAAAAAGTTTTACCTTTGCTATTTTGGACTAAGTAGTTTTAAAGGAAGTGTGCACATGTTTTTTGCCATTCATGATTCAACCAAATCTACAATCCTATTGTTTAAGCTTCACTCATATGAATGTTTTACTAGTTTTTATAGACATTAGATGTTATGTTAAGTTTAGATTACTGTACCAAAATTTTCAAAACCATTCCTAATAAATATTTGTTTACTGAACCGAGAATACATATTATATTTCTTTAATAAAACTTTCAAATTCAATATATTAAAAGAAAAGGATAATAAAGTCTCTTCCAAACATGGCAAGGGTTGGTTTTCATAAGAAAATTACATCACTTGCCAAATATTTTGTGTTGAGGAAGGTTAGGATGTGACATAACTATTACGCAACAAGACTGTAACCTCAGGGTTTATTCGTAGTAGGAAGCCCGTTGAGTTGACGTACTAGAACTCACTCACTCACAGATAGACTAGCCACCAGCTCGACTTTGTGCTAAATTTCATTCTATAAATACATCCTCTTCTTATATGTTTTGTGTGCAGTACTTAGCTCCAATATCCCTCTCAGTTTCAGTCTTCTTTCTTATACTTTATTGACTACACCATGGTTTATACACTTTTGACCTTCCTTCTTTGCTGCCCTGAACATTCTGTTTCCTACCCTTGGGAAGGTTGCTATAATCTCGCGGCCTCTCTCTCTCTCTCTCATACACTCAAACAAACACAGAAGTATTGAGAAATGAATAAGCTTTTTGAACTATTCTTAATTGTGCTTGATTTAAGATATCTTAATTGATAATTAGTACTCAACCGACAATAAAGTTTTGGAATTAAGTTTTGTTGTTGTTGTTGTAATTCATACACTATTATTTGTACAATTCTCTCATTTTGTTTGGCTGATAAATGCAGACTAAGGTACTTTACTACAAGAACTTAGATGATGGGACCATGGTGATCGATCTAAGGCCATGGGTTAACCTAGGAGGTGGTCTATACCTTGAGAACTCGATGTGGTATCAACTCACTGGCCAATCCTTGGACTGTCAACATGATCCAAACCCTCTAGTTATTCTTTATACTAATTGCTTGGGTTGTCTAATTTATATTATTATGCCCGAACTGGTGCAACTGTGCCCACTTTGTGCACAGTTTGTTGACTAATTTTTGAGTCGATCATTTGATCATGGCCTCCTATAATAATAATAGTCATCTTATGTTTCCGGTATAAGAACTATCTTTTTCATAATATGCGGATCCCATACAAATGAGAAATTCGAATGTGGTAAGAGAAATTATATATATGTTGGATACACAAGATACCTTCTTGTTCGAGGGTCTTTTTTTTTTTTTCTTATGCTTTTTCTATTTCCCTTTTTCTTTGATGTGTTGTTTGGGTAATTGAGGAACCTCTGAAGACAAACAAATAGCAACGCTTTACAATTATAAACCTTGATCGAAGTTTTCTTATTTTTTTGTAATGTAATTTTCTGGTTAATTCTTTTTTCCATTCGTTTTCCATGCAAATTTTTTACTTATACATGATATTTGGTATAGAGTTTTACATAACGAGTTTCCGCTGATAAACTACCAACCAACGGCCATGAGTATGAGCTTTGTTTCCATTTTATTATTTAATTAAAATTTTGTATTTTGGCTATCACTTAGTAACAAACAATTTGAACTCACATTTGAGTAAGAGTGCTGAAAAATTAATTAGATAATTAAATTCACCCTTCAATTTTAGAAATAAGTAACGAATAATCATATGCAACAAGTGTTATTTTAAGGATAAATACGCGTCCGTTAAGTTGAACGCTTAATTGAAGATGAAGTCTCCAGGGGAAACCATAAATATTATAATTATTTTGACTAGGATATATATATGCGATTTCACCAATCACCACTTCCACCACTTTCAATTGGGTCTCAAACATATTTAAACTCAAATCCTAAGAAAATCTCTTTATATTTCACCACTTTCACACTTGAATTTCACATCTAAATCAATTCAATAACTTTTCACACAAAATCAAAAATTACTCCAAACTTTAAGAATGATTTGTAGTTTAGTTTTTTTTTTTTGGTGGGGGTAAACTAACCATACTATAATTTTTTAATGTATATAATATATCAAATATAAAAAATATATATTTAATATCAAATTGATTGACTATTGCGGTTTTGGTCGGTTTTTATAACTCCAAACTACAAGCTAAGTTGACCTTGTCAAAATTTTCAATAATTTATTTCAACTGTAATGTCTGTTGAGGGCCAAAATGTGACAAGGAAGTCCATTCTATGAAAAATAAAGAAAGACCATGGGCCTTGACCAAATAATGCCTAGTTCATGAAGTTAAGATGGACTATGAGGGCCTAATGGCCCAAAAAATGGAAAGTGAAAGAAAAAAGTAAAAAGAAGAGGACTCAAACTTCGGTCACGAACGGGATCTCCATCCTCCAAGAAGCAGATCCTTTGAGAGAAAAGCTTGAAGATCCTGAGAAGGACGTGGACAGCCTAGAAGATCCTGAGAAGGACGTGGGTGACCTAGAAGATAGAACAAGTCACTCACATGTATCCTTGAAAGAAGGAAAAGAAGAAAAGATTTGTTAGATGCCCTGTCAAAATCAAGAGGTAGAGAGAAGCGAAAGGGACAAGTGATCTCCTCAAATTCAGTACCTGACGAAGGAACCGAAGGATCTCGATCAGGCATAACACATGTAGCAGAGGGGAGAATGGTCAAAGGCTTGCCAAGCTTACCCATTTCAAGGGGAATCTATGCCATTTATAGGAAAACGCCAAACAAACAAGAGTCAACATCAAGGCCGTAGGACCTTGATGTGTCCTTGAAAGAAAGAAAATAAGAAAATAGTCGTTAGATGTCCTGTCGAAATCAAGAGGTAGAGAGAAGCGAAAGGGACAAGTGATGTCCTCAAATTCAGTACTTGACAAAGGAACCAAGGGATCTCGGTCAGGTAGAACACATGCAGCAGAGGGGGGGGGGGTCAGAGGCTTGCCAAGCTTACCTATTGCAAGGGAGAATCTATGCCATTTATAGGAAAAGGCCAAACCAAGAAGAGTCAACATCAAGGCCCTAGGACCTTGATGTGTCCTTTTAAAGCCTTGAGAAGAGCACCTTGGCTAACATATGGGAAAACCAAGGTATATGTTCAAATTCCCAGCAAAAGTCATTAAATATCCAGACTAGGTATCATCTTTGTAACCCATGTTCCAAGCCCACGGGATCTCGAATTGGTAGTAAGGGAGAAGTAGTTTGGCTGGTAGGGGAGTGATTTCTGGTGAAAGGAGAATCTTGAAGTTTTTCCTTGGTTAATGTATTTGTTTGGAATGCATGAACCAAAGGCCTAACTCAATTCCTCCATGTGAATGGCATCTCCCAACAACTTCCTCTTAATTGTCCTTATCAATCAAAGGTGTCACCCATTACATTTAATATCCTACCTATTCCTTTGACTTTTCTAGGAAGACATCTTCTATTTATAATTAAAGCCAAATACCCTTTTGAGTTATAATTTCCAAACTAAGGTAAAACTTTGCTCAAGGAACTCCTTCAGATTCTGTCAGAGAACATGGTTTTACCCAGCAAAACAAGGAGATCCTTACCTAGGGTATCAGACCATGTCCACTATAAAAGGAACACCAAAGCATAGCAGAGAAGGGGGGGGGGGGGAAGGAAAGAGTTCCAAGGGGGCAAAGGTTCAAAAGGATAATTCTTAGAGTTTTAAGAGTTTAGCAAGGGAGAGAAGAGAAAAAAAGAACAAAACAAGAGAGCCAAGGAGGAGGACTTCGTCCCATATTCTTAAGATCATTCAAAATATCACTTAGACTCCAAAGAAACATATAAAAAAAAACATGCACACATCAGATATCACTCTTTCTCACAAAATCCTCCTCACCTGACTATCTTGGAAGGAAATGTCCAAGCAAAGCTACTTGGACTTAAGTTCTAAATCCCACAAGTCTTGTGCCAAAGCACTAAGTTTGTGAGAATTAGGGCCAAGATCCTCGTAGCTGACTCATTTATATGAAGTTCATTTACATATATGTATATGCTTTAGATTGTATATCCTAACCTAAGGAACAAAGAATTATTTGAGGATATTTGTATTGTATAGTTCTTATGTAAAACCTACAAAGGTAAAAGGAGAGAACAAAATTCAGTCAACATGGAGGAAAATCTTGTGGCTAGGGAAATAGCATTTCAAGTTCCCAAATTAAAGGTCCCATGGTTCAAGGAACCAACGTTTTGGGTTCCATGGATTAAATACCTAGTATCCCTGGGAACCACAACATCATGCTAGGGGAACCACGAACCCATGTCTTGGGAACCACTGGTGGAGGAACCACTGCAACATCTTTCCCAAGGAACCATCATGGGAGAACTAAGTGAAGGAACTCTTTTAAATGTTCACAAAATGAAAGATAAATCTTAAATATTCTATTTTAATCTTCATCTCATTGTGAATATTATAAATGATTATTTTACTTATTTTGTAAGAATAAAAGATCATTTTACAACATAAAAACACTTACAATGATATTTTATTACTTAGGAGAAAATCGCATTTTTGCCTTATGGAGCTCTATGTGACTTACACACAAACTGGTTCATATAACGACCCCAATAGGCCGCGGAGAATTGGACCCAGTCCAACCAACAATCAATCATCCATCTTTGGAGGCACAGGATCCTTTGTCATCATTGGGCCTGGGTACCATCCAAAACAAAAACCCACAATGTCCAATGTTGTTTGCAACCGCATTTGATGATTAATTCCAAACCAATTTGATTGGTTTTTTGGTTTGACGAAACCTCCTAACTGAGGAGGTTAATAACAAGCTTGTGATTGTTAGTGGTGGTGTTGGTAGTGAAAACAATGGTATATGGTGATGGTGACAAATGGTGGATTTGGAGGTGGAACTAAAGGCCAAACGATGTAAATGACAAAAAATTGGTGTGGCTGGTAAAACATGAATAA